>NC_084742.1:5821944-5944444 GCF_033978785.1 Entelurus aequoreus | reverse complement strand
TGAATAGAGAATCGTTTGAATCGGGAAAATATCGTTTTTGAATCGATTTTGAATCTAATCGTGACCCCAAGATCGATATTGAATCGAATCGTGGGACACCCAAACTTTCGCAGCCCTAATATACATGTGTATGTATATATATATATATATATATATATATATATATATATATATATACATATATATATATATATATATATATATATATATATATATATATATATATATATATATATATATATATATATATATATACATATATATATATATATATATATATATACATATATATATATATATATATATATATGTATGTATGTATGTATGTATGTATGTATGTATGTATGTATGTATGTATGTATGTATGTATGTATATATGTATGTATATTTATATATATGTGTGTGTGTATATCTATACTGTATATATATATATATATATAATATATATATATATATATATATATATATATATATATATATATATTGAACCGTTTGATACAATGGTTTCAGTTCGGTAGGCACTATTGAACGAACAATACGCAATTCTATTTATATATTTTATCAACTTCTGACGATGCGCTCTGTGCTGAAAGCTAAGTGGATCCGTGCTAGACTATCCGCCTAAGTTGCTCCTTCCACATTTATTAAGACCAAAACAAGCTGCTGAGACAGAAGCTACATGTGAAGCTAGCTCATTGCAACATGGCTAATGCCTCAACTATAACTGTAATCGAAAATCCTCCTCCATTATTCATATCTGGCGTGTGGAACTACTTTGGTTTTCGTGTTAACTATATTCATAAACGCAAGCGTGTCGTGGTATGTTGCAAGTGTCACACAACGATAAACTACAACAGTGGAAATACAACAAACATGACAACACATTTACGCTGACATCACCCCGCTTCAAAAATAGGTGGAACCAAACAAAAAGTGACAACACACAGGCTACAAACTTTACACGGGGCATTTAGAGAGCCGGTACAAACATGATTCAAAGAGGACAAAAGAAATCGACCGGGCGATTGCCACTTTCATTGCTGTCGACATGCGACCCTTTTCTGTTGTGGAAAACGGCGGGTTTCGTGACATGCTGCAGACACTTGAGCCCCGTTACAAGACTTCTTCATGAACTTGTTTCACTGATACCATAGTTCCTGCTTTGACATACATTTTAGAAGATGGGTGTAAGGAGTATCTCCATCAGAGAACGATTCATTTTAGGGACCTGTTTGTGTAATATGCTGCTGAAAATATATCCCAGGAGATGGCTTTCATTTTGTAAGGAGCTATTTATTTGTAATACATACTCTGCTGCTAAGAATGCTCCACAGAAGATGGGTGATTTGATATCTCCAGCAGATACATTATTCTATTATTATTTTTTGTTTTACAATGTGCTTTTTTGTTTTATATGGTGCTGAGTATGCACAGCAGAAAATGTGTCAGGTATAGCTGCACCAAGTATTATTAATTTAATAACCGTACTTTTGAGTTGATATAAACATGTTGATAATTGTAATAAAATACAAGTCAAAAAAGGCATGAAAATTTATCTTTTTGTGTCAAAAAATTATCGAACCGTGACAGTAAAACATTTAACCAAACCATAATTTTGTGTATCATAGCAACCCTAATATGTATACACGTACACATATCTTGGCACCGCGACGCAATATGGCCCCCGACCAAAAGTTTGGGGACGGCTTGTGACTACATTTACTGCATGTTGTTGAAGTCAGATCAATAGCAGAGCATGCATGGTTCATTACATTAAAAAGCCAATAAAAAGTATGTATTTAGGAATAAACTATCAATACCAAGTATAAACATGTCAAGATTAAGTCAGGCATGAAAGAGCATGTTCCAGGATCCCTGCTGTAAAAAACATCTCATTGTGCTTTTGTTTTGGATGATGGATGTGTTTGCTGCATATCACATAGGACCATCCATCCCTGTTAACTTTGCTGGAAACATGACATGGCGGGAGATATTTTTATTAAGTCCAACAATGTGCAATAAATTACACACGTGAGGCATTTGTTCTTTTATAGCCTACCTTGCAAGTACAGCTTTCTCAAGTCTACTATTTGTATACGACCTTGTGTCGTGTGTGTCTGCGTGTGTGTGTTTATGGATTGTTAGCACTGATCGGAATGCAGAACGGCGCTTGGCCCTCTCAGCTCTTTTGGGACAGCTGTAAGTCTTGTCCTAATCAGCGGGAGGCAGCTTTTTGATGCTTTTGCAGCATTATAGGGTGGATGTAAAACTCTCCCCTCATTCGTCCTGCCTGAGAATACAGCTTAATATCCGTGTGTTTGTGTGTGTGTGTACGCGTGTGTTTGTGTATGTGTGTGGTTTCCACCTCCCTCTCCTTGGCTTACGTGGGAGGAGATTTTCCTTGTTTTCGTGTGGGTGCACCCTCATCTGGTATAGGGCCACAAAAAGTCGCTTAAATTACTGCCTTCCCCTGGGAAAAATGTATAGGAGATAGTAGAAGTGGAAGACCATCAGGGGAGGAATAATGGTGGAGATAACAAAGGCAGAAGAGTGTCTGAAGCCCGAAAATTAAAGCTATGCATCTTTTGGAGCTTGTTTGGGGATAAAAATAAGTGACTGTGTGACTTTATCTTTTTTAAACATTGTGCATAGGATTTGTGAAATTACAATTTCATTCAGTAAAAAAGAAAAAAAGCATTATTCGTCAACAGTTGTCTAAAAATGTACTGTGTCATGATCCTCAATGACACTTTGGACTTACGTTTACTATTTCCTGTGCTTGGTGTTGTTTTAATTCCAGCACTCCTGTTTTCTTGTTTCCGCTCTGGCCTGAGCACTACCTCCCCCACCTATCCCTGATCAGGACAGCGGTCCCTGGTTGCTAATCAGGTTGCTTCTTATGCCAGATTTGTTCCTCTAGACCAGGGGTCGGCAACCTTTACCACTCAAAGAGCCATTTTGACCCGTTTCACAAATTAAAGAAAACAATGGGAGACACAAAACTCTTTTGAAATTTAAAATGAAATAACACTGCATATAAAGTTTTTTTTTGCTTTGTGCTATGTATAAACAAACTATTATGGGTTACATTCAAGAAATAAATGAACGACTGCAGAGAAAATGAAATAAAATTTCTGCATGCAACAAACGTTTTTAACTCCGAAAAAGACGTTGGGTTGACGGTTAAGTAAAATAACTAATGTCTATTTAAGTCCTCCTTGTAGTAATGAAAAAACAAAACGCCAAACTTAAATTATCCACTGGCAGAGAACCTAAAATGCCGTCCTCTCTCTCTGTGCCATCATCCTTTTACTGGCGCCGTGCAGTCAGCTGCCAACCTGAATAACAAAATGTCAATTTCACTGAACAATTACAAATGTGAATATATGCAAAATTATAGGAAATTAAAATATTTATCATACTTGGTCAATGTGATTTCTGCTCCTGAACCGCAGCGCACAGCGTCTCCACATCAGGACTGTATGACGTCACCTTTATCTTCACACAGGATTGTAAGTTCTCATCTGTGAGGTTTGTGCGATGTTCATACTTGCCAACCCTCCCAAATTTTCCGGGAGACTCCCAAATTTCAGTGTATCTCCCGAAAATCTCCCGGGACAATCATTCTCCCGAATTTCTCCCGATTTCCAGCCGGACTTAAGGCACGCCCCCTCCAGGTCCGTGCGGACCTGAGTGAGGACAGCCTGTCGTCACGTCCACTTGGCCAACCAAAAAGTAACCACAGAACACTAGTGTTCTGTGGTTACTTTTTGGTTGGCCAACGCTTTCTTTAAAAGCATATTTATACATACAGTGAAATTAAATGAATACCATTTTAAACTGTTGTTAGTTGGCAAACTTTGCAATATTCCACTTTCCTTTTTTTCTTTCTCAAGGAGATCCCAGTATCTCTCTTGCCCAATTACATCTGCCCGGATTTCTGCCTGTATGCCTGTGTGTGCCGTTTTCCTACAAGTTAACAGCATGAATTATGAATTATTGCACCTCACACTAATGGGGAAGCCACAGGGCCAAACAATATCTAGGTTGTTTATTTCTTTCATTAATTCCATTTACTAATGGCTGGCAGAAATATTTGATCTTTCCTACCTCATAGCGTGAGGTCCAATTTGAACACTCATTTCAGGTGCAGATTTGGGTTTCCCGCTTGCTAAAGAAGCTGCCCTAAAACAATGTAACATGAATGTAACACAGCAACCTCTGAGACAAACTGTCATCGATATAGTGTCCTCACTTCTTGCAGTAGTTAAGATATCGAGCCTGGACTGCGGTGGCCAACAGGACAGTATATTTTCGCAGTGTAACCTTTACCTTAATGAGGTTGCACTGCTCGGATGGTCACCCTTTGCTGCTCGGACCGATCACTCCTTTACCCGCAATGCAGAGCCGGAGCACAAACGCCAAAGCTCTTTTGGATTTATGACGCATGCAAGCTTTGTTTTGGTGCGGTATTTGGCCTAATATGTTCTTGCTAAAATAGAACCCAACTCACCCCACCACCACAACCCCCTTATGCCACTTCCACATAGCATAACACAAGGCCTCTCTATGGACTCTAATGGAGAACCCCCCTCCAAACCCTTCATTTTTTCCTGTAGCCGTGCCCTCTATCTTTCACTCACACTTGCAAAAAATAAGAACTGAGCAGGTCATTTAAGGTGAGGGTGTGAGGGCTTTTGTTTCCCGCCCCCTCTCTCCTGCCCGCTCTCATCGCAGAGGGATTTTTCAAAACTTTTTCAGCAAGGGTCCTTTCCCTGATGTGCTAAAAAATAGGTCACCTTTCTTTTTGTTAGGAGAAAGCCTATACAGTCAGTATAACCTCTATAGGAGGGGTTTAACTATCTCAAGGGAGTGGGGGCTCGGCAGAATACTGTATGTATGTTTAAGGACACATTTTATTGAGCTCATTGAGTTTCTTTTGTTTACTTTGTAAGTAGCTTCATAATATTATGCCTTTTGAACATTTAACCTAAGCCAGTGGATTTGAAACTTTTTTCACCAAGTACCACCTCAGAAAATCCTTGGCTCTCCAAGTACCATCATAATGACCAACTTTAAAATACAGTGGCGTAGTAGGCCTAAGTATTTGTTAAAAACAATGCAGAGGTTTTATTTAACAAAGATATTTAATACTTTTGGCCACTGTAACATTACACACAGTTTGAACAGCAACACAGTGTTTGAATACAGGGAAATAAAAAACTGTACTTTTATCAAGTGATTCTTTGGCGTACCATTAGTGGTACACGTACCAAAGTTGACCAAAGCTAAAACACACATTTCCATAAAGGGGACCTATGATGATTTTAATCTCCATTTAAAACACTTCTTTGTGGTCTAGATAATATGTATTTGATATGCTTTGGTGTAAATTTTGCGTGAATTATGCTATGAGGTCAAATCTATAATCAGTTTTTTAAGTCCCTGGAATTTGTACGTTTGTGGAGGTGTTTCTAGATTGCGACTTAATCCCTCCCTACCCCCGTCCTCTTCATAAGTATCAAAATGTGTCTTTTGAAAATGTACACTGTTTAATATATATTTTGAAGACATCCATCACCGCTATTTCTTTTTTTCATTCACGGTCGAAAATAAACTTCATAAACAACATATAGATACACCAGACACAACATTAGTTACACTTGCCCACCAGTGTTAATTTTGACAGCTGTTTTTAATTTAGTTTTAGTTACTCTTTTGACGAAAATGTATCTTAGTCTTAGTTTCAGTCATTTAAATTAATGTATTTTATTCGACTAAAATATAAAGTATAGCAGACAACACATCTTTGACATCATTTTGAAAGCACTTTTGTTAATTATTATTGCAGAGAATCTCAAAAACTCCATGAATATTTAAAGGAGCCATATGTAATAATTTCATGTCAAGTCATCATTAAATGGCCCTAATATGTCAAAAGGCATTAATAAATCATGTTCTTTTCGAATACCTCTATAACTGATAATAGCAGTAGAGCCGGGATATGCTCATTTAAAAATGTTATTTACAGCTACAAAATATTGTTATTGTTTTCATTTCGATTTACCGGCCTCTACCGTTTGACCAATCAAAAAGTCTGTGAGTGTGTCACATCCAGGTTACAAGTTACGCACCGCCATCTTCGTCTAGCTACTGCCACTGGTAAAGTTACGAAACATCTTAGTAAATCTAAAAGGCGTTGTTACGATTCTCAACTTATTCATGACAAAACCAGGAACAAAACAAGGATTTGTATTAAGGATGCCTTTAAAAGATGGAGACGATTGAAGGCAGAGAAGATTTTTTCATCTGATGCCAAACTTGCTAATTAGGTAAGTTAGGCATTTACGTTTTCTTATTACTCGTAATAAATGGAAATGGACATTTCGTATGTAAACTATATTGTCCAATACAGTCTATGATCTTGTCTAACAAAGCTAGTATGTCCGTGCAACGAATGCAGAGCGTGATGGCGCTTCGCTCCGAGTGTAATGCTTAACATGCTAGCCCGGTCAATGACAAATCGATATACAGGCTAACGGGGGAAATATATGCCCATTTGCCTGTATGTCATTGAGTAATTGAACTGATAGGTTTTATTGGTCAAAAATATGTTTTGCCCTATGTGGATATGGGGGCTGTCATCATAGCAAAGTGAAATGACCATTTCTGGCCACACTATTACATATGGCACCTTTAAATAAGTACATTTCACACTAACCTTATTGTGTGTTATTGTTTTAGCTGAAATTTAGCTTTTTTTTTTAATGTTGACTAATACATGACTAAATTGGTAACATGAAAAAACAAAATAGTTTTATTCGAGATTGGCGAGCAAGCTCACTTATGGGTACAACAAAAGTAGAGGTAGAGTAAGCAGTATTGCTCCTTCTCTACTGTATTTAATAGTACCATATTTTTCGGACTATAAGTCACAGATTTTTTCATAGTTTGGCCGGGGGTGCGACTTATACTCAGGAGCGACTTATGTGTGAAATTATTAACACATTACCGTACAATATCAAATAATATTATTTAGCTCATTCACGTAAGAGACTAGACGTATAAGATTTCATGGGATTTAGCGATTAGGAGGGACAGATTGTTTGGTAAACATATAGCATGTTCTATATGTTATAGTTATTTGAATGACTCTTACCATAATATGTTACGTTAACATACCAGGCACCTTCTCAGTTGGTTATTTATGCCTCATATAATGTACACTTATTCAGCCTGTTGTTCACTATTCTTTATTTATTTTAAATTGCCTTTCAAATGTCTATTCTTTGTGTTGGGTTTTATCAAATACATTTCCCCAAAAAATGCGACTTATATATGTTTTTTCCCTTCTTTATTATGCATTTTCGGCCGGTGCGACTTATACTCCGGAGCGATTTATAGTCCGAAAAATACGGTAACAGCAATCCAGCACAGAATAAGTACTTTTGAAATATTAGGTAAGGCCTACTTACTGTCGTGAAGATGTCCGGATGATTAGCCTGCAGAAGACGCTTCAAGTTGGTTGTATTTTTACCAGAGAAAATGAAGCCACAGGGTTTACATGTCTTGTTGTCTACCTTGCAAAGGTAAACATTGTCCATATGTCTTCTCTTTCTTCCAGGTGTAGAAAACATACTGTAATGATGGGTGTAACAATAATGAATAGGGATGTAACGATTTTAGAATTTTATATCACGGTTATTGTGACCAAAAATTATCACGGTTATCATTATTGTTGCGGAATATTTTCCAAAAATGTTTTAAACATAACTAAAATAAATAGACTTACTGTTAGAAAAGACACTATTTTGCATTTCTTGTTTGTTTCACTGAAGTGTTTTAGTCTTAGTGTGTTATCTGTTTTAATAGCTAATCTTTTATTGTTGTACTGTAAATATTTGTTTGTACAGTAGCATTTTAAGATTAGTTTAAATGAAAAGTGTGTAACAAATAAAATCTATTCTAATTATGTGTCACTTCTGGCGGGCGTTGTGTCTGTCCTAGTCTGTTCAGCGGTACTTGAACGCACCAAAAAATCACCTTGTCTCTTTTCCTCTGAGGAAAGATCGATTATAATTCCGTGCTAAGAGAGCACAGCTTGTAAGTTCAATGTGCACAACTGACTAGCTCAGTTGCTCAGACAGTAATGGGTTTATAGAAGTTTTGATTGGGGTATGTTGTTTTTAACGGGGAAAGACGTATGTCTCGTGTCTTCATGTTGGCATTTAAGCTAGCGAGCTGGCACCAGTAAGTCCGCCGTGAGTTTATCAAAGTGAAGTTATCAATCTCGCTTTGTAGATCATTTTAATTTAAAAGGGTAATAGTAACCGTCAGGAGTGTTGTCGCCGTCATCATTATTACCGTTTATCATCTCTACGCTATATCTAAAAATCTAAACACTGTGTCTTTATAGTTGTAGTTCGGTCCCGCCCCGCCCCTCTTCTGCATGCTGCTTTGATTGGATAGATTCCTAGTTTGTCCCATCCACCTAGAGAAAATTAAATAAGTCTATCAATTATTTTCGTCTCGTTTTTATGCGTCGCCTAAATTGTCAATTTGGTCATTGTTTTTGGTCAATGTGCATTTGTTATGTTATCGTCATCGTCCTATTTTAGTCAGGGGAAAATAGGTCGAAATAGGTCAGACGAAAATGTTTTGTCAACAAAGTTAATACATTTATCTTACCTTCTCTTGTGTTTCCCCAAACTAAGTGGTTGGAGTTGAGCGGCTAATCCAATTTCATTATCACAGAAGTATTTATTTTATAGACATTCAGCAGGCGGGAATGCATTAAACGAGAAATAATATAGGGAAGTTTCAGAAGCAGCACCTCACTGTGATGTCACAATACAGCAAATCTTTAAAAAATATATATAAATAGTTGATTTATATAGACTAGCCTATATAAATCAACTATTTATAAATACACATTAGTAGGCTAAATGAACCTCTTTAACATATTTAAAAAATATACTCCAAAACGCCACAGGCAGATGCATCCAAAACTGCGTGTACAATCATGCCCAAATGCATGACATTTTTGAATTGACGCTTTGGCATTGTTTAACATGAGTATCCAACATTGTAACAATATTTATTAGTTAGAAAAAACAAAATTCATCAAAGGTCCCTTTTAATCAGTTCAAGATGAAGCCTGATTCTTTAATTCAAATTTGATTGTATTCATATTTGCATAAAAGGTCCATACCGAAGTGTAGAGGTAGCCCTCGCTGTTCATGGCCACGTAGAGCCCCGCCTTAGTACTCTGGATGGCCACTATCCTGAGGCCCACAGGAATCAAGTTGAACTGCACTGTTGAATACACACAAAGAAAAGAAAAGCATCCGTAAATATCTCATTGTTTGTGCCACATTGGGATTAAATAAGAAGAGGAGGAAGTAGGATTAGGAAGAGTTAAAAGTCTGGTAGTTTGGGAAGGTAGATGTTGGGCCGACCAGGCGGTGACAGAATTCCCCATTTGGACACTCAGTCAAAAGAGACCAAATCACAGCAGAGAGCATTGGAGGGCACTTCATTAGAAAGTGACCTCTTGAGCCCGCTTGGAGCATATTCCCACCAGTTGCATGTGGTGATGTATCTCACTAAATCCTCATTTTGACGCCGCGTCGTAGTTTTGTTTCGTATTCATTTTTACCAGGCACGTTCACAGACCGCCTTGGAATCACATGCATGGGATTGAATATCAATAGCAGCACCGGTGCTATACGTTTTATCAATGACTAATTACACGTGTACATGCTTAAGTGATGGATGGATGAATTAAATTATTTTTGTGCAGATGAAAAATGTAATATAGGCTGGTTTCAAATCAATTTTAAATCAGGAGTTCTGCCAACATAATGGATGAAAACGGAGAGTCAAAGTTAGCCACACTGAGAAGAAAAAACTTTTGAGTAAGTGCAACTTTGTGGCCACTTCCTGTTGGTGAGTCATGTATGGAAATGTTCACATTGAACTAAAATAAGCCATCTCATTGTAAAAGTCCAAAGTCATGTTGGTTCTGTTTTAAGGCCCCTCTGCTGGACCCACCCTATTTTTTTCTCATGCAGTAGCTCTGCTTCTGTTTGCCTTATCGATCTGTGAATCTCATAGAGGCGTGCTCACAAATGAGCAAGGTGTCACCAGAGAGGGCAAATAGAGAGGCAAACACACACCACCTTATTGGTGTTTTTTGTGACACCACATAATCTTTGGGTGGATGATGACCAAGAGATAATTTTCTTAAATTGTAGTCACAGCATGTCTGTCCTTCACCGACTGCCATTCAGGTTTTGTCATTTGTTGTGCCCTCATCCCTTTTTTACATAGTTTTATCCCTCAAAAAGTTATTTTTCATCCCTCAATCAAAAATGGCTTTGCTATCACACCCGTCATCATAAATATTCTTGAGTAACACAGGCGCTTATCATTATGTTGTTTTTCCACAAGCCCTTCTCGCTCTACTTTATTCAATTTGATTCTCCCTCCAAAAGAAATGTATCAAAACTTTTATTTTCCCGTCACTCCCTGGGGAGAGGAAATTAGATAAAGGTGAGGGGGGTGGTGCCAAATCAATCCCGCAAGTCAATTTAAGAGAAGATCATGGAGACAATAAATAAACAAGAAGAAAGTGGAGAGAGATTGGATGCTAGGAAGAGGAGTAGAAAGAGGAACAGCAGTAGCATCAGGACATGCAGTTAAGTTGTGTAGAATTGAGCGACGGTCTCGCCTGGGATGAGGATAGAATTATGCCTGTCATCATCCTTGGGACAGGTTTGACTGATTAATTGAAAGGACTAAAACGTTTGTTAAAAACATGTCTTGAAATATTCTTGCCATTGCCACAGTCCTGTAACTCTTAAGCAGTTTTGGTTGGGTTTGATGCCTTGTTAAGGTGTACTTTACCAATACTTCAGAGGTAGACTTCAATCTCCCTACCAAGCAGTTCATGCCAAGCAATTCTATATTATTTGGTCTGCAACCCTGAGTCTGTTGATGGTAAAAAAACAAACGCCTTCCCTCCAATATATTGTCATCTTCACTACACTTCTTCAATAAGGCTCCACACATAAATCTTGGAGCAAGACATACGCACTGCTCTGGGATCAGTCAGCTGACACTTTGGGTGACAGAGCTGTCTTTGACTTCCATCGACAAACAAATCAAACCATCTCCTAATCGCCTCAAGATGAGCTGACGAGGTCTGATTTCCCCAGTGGTCAATGACCAACGAAGAAGAAGACAAGTACTGCTCTGCCGTTGTTTAACTTACACTCTCCCTCTCCTTTAATGATTTTTCAATGACGTTATCTATCTTCCCACTCTTGTCATTCTGAACTACCCTCTAATGGATGAACTGCAGTTTTGTTATCTCACTATGTCTTGGACATCTCCCCATCTGTCCCCTTTTACTATTACACAGCCATGTTGTACTCCTTCAACTTGCTTCTGGTATAGTTTTTTTAATCCTACGCATCAACCTCATTTGCTTGCCCTGTACAGTCAAATATGTTGCAATGACAATTAAGGTATTCTGTTCTATTCCAGGGCAGCACGGTGGTAGAGGGGTTAGTGCGTCTGCCTCACAATACGAAGGTCATGGGTTCAATCCTGCCCTCGGGATCTTTCTGTGTGGAGTTTGCATGTTCTCCCCGTGACTGTGTGGGTTCCCTCCAAGTACTCCGGCTTCCTCCCACCTCCAAAGACATGCACCTGGGGATAGGTTGATTGGCAACAATAAATTTACCCTAGTGTGTGAATGCTGTCTGTCTATCTGTGTTGGCCCTGTGATGAGGTGGCGACTTGTCCAAGGTGTACCCCGCCTTCCGCCCGAATGCAGCTGAGATAGGCTCCAGCACCCCCCGCGACCCCGAACGGGACAAGCGGTAGATAATGGATAGATGGATGGATGTTCTATTCCATTATACACATCAGCTACCCCGTCTCACTTTGCCCTCACTTCTCCTCATTTTGGTTTCCTCAAGCTTTCACCCGCACAAGGCCGCTCATGTTCTCTTGTTCCTTCCTCTCCTCTCCCAGGTTGCCATGTTGGCGCGCACACTCACACTCTTTAAGTCATTTCTCTCTCTTTCCTCCGTCTCGTGCCGTCTGAAGAAGTGTTATCAAGCACTGGGGAGAAGTCAGATAAAGCGAGCCAGATAGAAAGAGAAAAAGAGAGAGAGTTGTTCCCGTGCACAGAGACAGATAAATAACATTTTCTTTCAACAGCGGGAGATGCTAATTAAAGCGGATAAAAGTCAGAGGATGACGCCGCTCCTCGTGGCTTTCTGATCTACACGCTAAGAGTCAATATGCCTTTCATCAGCCTAATCTCGCTTTCCTCTCTTCTTTCTTCTTTTCCCCTTGCTTTGTGTTCCCACGTTGTATTAACACATCTTTCCTCCAGCGTTTGCGACATTTTTTTCTCCTTTTTGCCCTGTTTTTGACCCCAGCCACCTGAAGAATCTTGAGTTAGAATTAATAGAATTCTACTTGCCTTAGATTTTTAAATGACTTTCTTTTAAAGGCCTATGCTGTCCTTTGGGGCCTGTTTGTCATTGCCTTGCTTCAACTGGTCAAGTCCAGGAAAACCAGCAGGACAGGTGACATTAAAACATTGCGACACGCGTCCGGTCCCCTCCCTGTTGCTCCATGTTTCTGCCTTCTGGAGATGGGATTGCTTGTGTCAGTGTGGCATGGCCAGACAGCGTCATGACACAAAGCAACAAAATAAAAGCCTATTCTTGCAGTGTGTGGAGTGATGCCTACTGTCAGACCCATAATGATTCCCATTACCCAATGTTTACGTTCTATGTAGATTTCCTGTTAGACCTTTGGGAGGCCTTCCTTGAAAAGTTAAAGCTTTCCTGCCCAACTGCAGGGTCTGAATCATTATACATTGACTCCAACAGTTCAGCAGAACTATAACCCCTGATTAATTCTGAAGAAACTTACTTCCGAAAAGACCAATGTGAGGTATTCTAACGAAGTGATCCAATACAAAGTTGTTAAAGCCTCCCAATTAGCCTGTTTGTCCACTTGACTAAATGTAAATGATGCAGCAAATGGCAGCCTGCCAATGTTTGCATCATGTAAAGAGGACAGACTGTTGCACCACTGCCAAAAAAGTCAGACATCTTAATGAATTGCCTGAGTGTAAATTCCATGCAAGTAGCTGTTACCCCTCCTGCCGAGCCGTAAATCCCAGAATTGTGCTAACTACATGTTTTCTGTCTAAATCGGTGTTCCGACATAAAAATGCTGTGTCGCCACATCAGAAATATCCCATAATACAATGTTAAACTCACTGACAGACTTGGAGAGAGCCCAGCGAGTCGAGAATATGATGTTTTTGGCCAGGCACAAGTATGTTGCACATTTCTAGTAGAAAACATGGGCACTACACTGCTGACTTCCTCATATGTATGATGTATTACATCATAAGAACAGGAGCCATTTAGCTGCTGTTGGCCCACAGCCCCTCGCCAAGTGTGAATACATTTTCAGCCTGATTGATCACAGAGTGATTTAAACCAAGGAAGCATGGCGGCGTTATGGGGTGCCTACCTGCTCCGATATACGAGCCTGTTGGCAGGAAGTGCCTCGTACTGTCGCTTGGAAGCAGCTGATATTGGTTTACCGACGCACAAAATATTCATCACACGGGCCGACGTGTTGACTTACAGAAGGAGCTGCTTTCGTCCTTTGTGCCTTCCATGGTTCCGTCTGGCAGCATTTGGAGGTAGAAGCCGTGTCGGCAGTAGAGCCGCGTGACGATGCCCTTCAGCTGCGGCTCTGCGGAACAAACGCACAATGGGTTAAACATGCACGGGCCTGCGTTCACATCTCCATGCGCCTGTGAGTGTGCAAAAGTCTTGATATTTGCACTGTAAAACAGTCAAATAGCAAAGATGTGTGCATATGTGCGACTGTGACCTTCTGCTGGATTGATGTGACTGCGTATGATTGTTTACCGGGAACAATCCTGCATTCTTGTTTCTGGGCGGTATAGCTCGGTTGGTAGAGCGGCCGTGCCAGCAACTTAAGGGTTGCAGGTTCGATCCCCGCTTCCGCCATCCTAGTCACTGCCGTTGTGTCCTTGGGCAAGACACTTTACCCACCCGCTCCCAGTGCCACCCACACTGGTTTGAATGTAACTTAGATATTGGGTTTCACTATGTAAAGCGCTTTGAGTCACTTGAGAAAAAGCGCTATATAAATGTAATTCACTTCACTTCACTTCACTAAGCCAATCGATAGTTAGCTTGTTAAAGCAATGCAGGAACACATGGAAGTACTTTCATGAAACCATCCATCCATCCATTTTCTACCGCTTGTCACTTTCAGTGACTTGTCGCGGGGGGTGCTAGAGCCTATTTCAGCTGCATTCGGGCGGTAGGCGGGGTACGCCCTGGACAAGTCGCCACCTCATCGCAGGGCCAACACAGATAGACAGACAACATTCACACACACGTTTACATACTAGGGCCACATCACTTCGGTAAAAATACTTAATTATTAAGTGCTACATTACATAAAAACTCTTCAAGTGCTAAAACTACATCAATATTGGAATGGTATTTTCAAGTAAAATTACAAGACTGAACAGTCAAATGGAAGTGAGTAGCAAGTACACGTTTTGTAGCAATTAGTGAAACAAGAGTGCACATTTTCAGCAACCACTTATTGTAGATATATTAGAAAATACCATTATGCCATACCATGGTGTTATGAAGCATTTTCGTGACATTTAAAGGCAACTGATGATTTTTTTGCAATGTAACAGAGTCACAAAACTGTCATGATGACTTTCAGTGAAGCTTCAATCTTTATTAGTGTAACTGTGGTGTCAACAATATCTCAACGCCTATGAATCGTTTGACACGTGGGCGTTGTTTGGCTTTTTCCAGCCACGAATGCACGTCTGAGGGCGCGGAATAAGACGCAAAAGAAATGTCAGTGTGCACGAGTTTTTCCGTGATCAACTTTTAATGAGGAGGATCAAATATGGATGAGGAGAGAGAAATACGGGGGCAGCTGGCAGTTTGCCCTCAGTCAACAGCAGGAGTGTGTGTGTCTGTGAGATTCCTTCACCCACATGTTAATTCAAAGATGGTCTTATTCATCACATTTCTGTGAATCGTTTATGGCAACCATATGTAGTCATTTAACCTTAAAAACAGCTTTACATAACTTTTATTGAGAAAAATAACATTCTGTGATACTGGTGAATTGGCTAGGATTATTTGTGTTTTACAGACGTCTGTTTGTCGCTGTGTCTGCAAAATCCACCCACAGGAAGAACACAGGGTAAAATCTCTAGCAAAAAAGCTTACATGTTAAGAAGGCTTTAAGTTAAAGTTGGTTGTTAATGAGTCAAAAAAATGTTTATGTGGAAACCTTCACGGTGATAAACACACTGCTGCCACTGATTTGATGTGGCGGCCTCAGCGGCTAGATTGACTCGTTGTAACTCATCGCTGATAAAAGCTCATTTGGCTGGTTGACTGGACACAGAAGGTCAAACGTGGAGTGTGGTAATCTGTAATATCCTGAGCGTTAATCCCAAATTAAACCTCAAACCACACAGTAGGCCATGTGCCGCTCAGCACATCGGTGGTGGTGTGGCAGGTGGCGGTGGATGTTGCCCTATAGAGTACCACCGCCTCTTGTCCATGTGTAGTCATCATTTTGCGGAAATTATGCTCAGATGTCATTTTTGATAGTCAACCTGTTGAACTCTGCTACTTTGGCAAATAATAATAGCAAAAGGAATAGGTAAAAAAATATGCATATTCAATATTTTAATGAATTTACATTGGGAACTACCAATAGGTATTATGGAAAAATGGTGCCTGCTTGCTTGACACACAAGAAAAACCCTTTAAAAAGGGCTAATTGATCTGCTCATGCACACAAACTCATAACAGTAATTGTTTTTGAACAAAATGTGCATGCAGTCACAGCTGCAGAACTGACGTCTCCCTGCATCCCCCGGCGGTTCTGCAGAGGACGCCCCTTCCCATTTGTGCGTTCAGTATGCATATTGCAACACAACCTCCTCAGTCAGCTGCTTGACACGTTGTTTGCGCTGGCTGACAGCTGGAAACAAAGCGTGGTTGACTTTTGTCAAGCAATAACTCTCTGAGGCAGCTTTAATTTACACTCAGTGTAACGGTGTAGGTTGAAGAAAGCTACATGTATTTGTTTGTTTCATATTGCTCAAAGTCAAGCTCAACTGTGCGCTGTCTTTTGTCCCCGTCACAACAAAGGTCAACGTCGTTTGGCATTAAAGCACTTTGGGAAAAGTCCTGCTTGGCTGCAGCCACATGCCACTTCCAACAACCACTTCCTGCCTCTTTTTTTCAAAGTTAATAAGCTTGTTACTTCCCACTGACTCCAATATTGTCTCTCTAGTCACGTGCACGAACCCTCCCGGCTATTAATCTGTGGATATACAGTATGGATTTTACAACTGCGAGTATTTCACCTCTCAGCATTTATGGCATCCATTGGTAAACACTTGGTGGTAAGGAAGGTAATAACATCTCCTGTATTGGATGTTGAGCACAAATGCAAGCCTATCCATCCTCAGTTTCCACATTAAAGGTGCCGCTAAATTGCGTTAAAATTGAATGTGGTAGTGTGATTGGGGCGACGCTTTGAGTGACATAGAATAATGGGGATGAATGCAAGGGAGGGCCTTTATGATAATGGCCACATTCGTAAAGATTCATCGATCATTGCCAAAAAGCAACAGTGCTCTGGTAGCTTGCAGGGCCACCCAAGACGTAGAGAATGTGTGAGACCTTCAAAACGAACTGTCTCCCCCTCCTCCTTTTCCACTTCATCAGCCCTCCCCTCCCTCTTTTACTTACACTTTGAGGATCAATAGGGATGAAAGTGATGAAGTGCAGTCCCGCCAAAAGTTTAACAGCCTCGTAGCTTGTTTTGCACGCAACAAATCATTAGGAGGGCTAATATGAATTACGTCAACGATACACACAGGGCCAGCAAAGACACACACACAATTGATTGACCAAAGTGGAGAAAAATAACAACTGCTTAGTATGAGAGGTTGACATTTGGAAATATCTGAAAGAAATAAACGCCAGGGATTTAGTTTTGTATAGGATTACAAATATCACATTTAACTTGCAGCATTACACTTTTCAATTTCCATTTAATCTCAATCCGTAGAGGTGTTTGCAGGGACATTCAGCTAACTCAACGTGATGATTTTGATTGGTGCGATACTAAAGGGCGAACCTGACGTGGTCTATACCAATCGGAGCGCCTTGCAGCACAACAGGCGGACACAATACAGGTTCTAACAAACCGTCTTCTTGTCACAAATGACACCAGCAAGATCCCTTCAAAGAATGCACGCTCAGGGAGACACACATGCAAGAGTTACATGAACTCCAGAAGGGTGAGTGTCTTGCCATTTGCCATTAGAGCAAGATGCAGCAAAATTATCATCTAACCACAGTGCAAAGCTGCTTCAAAAATACTAATCACATGGCAGAAAATAAACTAAGAGAAAAAACTAAAACACACACACGCACACTGAACAGGATGACTCTGGAAGCTAGCCGCTAAAGCTTCAATGTAAAGTATGGGTGATTGATCCAGATGTCGATACTATCGTCGCTACGTAGTATATTATCAGTATGTAAACAACACTGAAGTGATCAGATATATTTTTCTTGTTCTTATTATTAAAAAAAACGTCTTTCGGCTTTTTTTGTTAATAATTATCTGGAATTAAGAAGGCTTTAGGGGCAAACCCCAAATGTTTTAAATGGGAGCCAATAGTAGTTTTTGCTTTTGTTTGATCTAGTCACTTTGTTTTGTAAAAAAAAAATCTATGTTCAATACCACAAATACATCATATTATTTACTACAATAATAGCAAATTGTAAACTTAATAAGATAAGCTTAACAAAAAGATGTTTTGAGTTTACTTCAGTTACTTACGATCAAACATCTTCAGTTCTATAACCTATTGTCAAAATATTGGATTGGTACTCGAAATCGGATCGGATCTGAAGCCAAAAAAAATCTGAATTATGTTCACGTAAAATGTTTCTAAACTTCACTCGTGCGAATAGAGATTATTTTAACACTGGAGAGGGGCTTTTGAAAATACTCAGGTAGGTGTGGACAAGAGAAAGCAACCAGTAAAAAATGACTGGACAAAGAGAGAAGAAAAATTAGAGTATATTGGAGTTTCTTTTGATATATGGTAGTGGAGATTGTCGCGTTTGATAGATGCCAACTAGTTAGCCGTGGACATGCCATCAATGATTGTCTGACCTTGAAAGAAGTCAAACAAAATGACTGGGCCCCACTTTGGGCAACCCTAATCTAAAGAATGTAACTCACAGTCCATTTTACAGATGAATAAATCAATATTATCAAGTTCTCAATATTAAATAAATTCCGGGGGGGTTGCAGCATTTCCGTCCCCCATCCGGGTCATGACCATACTTGCCAACCTTGAGACCTAGGAATTCGGGAGATTGGGAGGTGGGCGGTGCCGTGGGCGGGGTTAAAGGGGAGGCGTATATTTATGGCTAGAATTCACTGAAATTCAAGTATTATATATATAAATAAAATAAATACTTGACTTTCAGTGAATTCTAGCTATATATATATATTTTTTTTTAATTATATACATATATATATATAATTAAAATAAATACTTGAATTTCAGTGTTCATTTATTTACACATATACACACACATAAAAGTCTGATCTACAAAATGTGCAGGCAGCATAACCCTTTCCCTTCGAGCTGTCCAGGATGAACTGAAATGATCTTACTCGTCGTCCCCATGTCTCTTCTTCGTTCTTCTGCTTCGTCTCTGTTATGTTTTTGGACATTACTACTTGCTGTAGTTTTGAAGCAATGCATGATGGGAATCCGGATGTTGTGTGTCAGTGTATTAACGTGCCGGCTGGAATAAACACACGCTGAGAAATAGCTCCGTGCCTGCCTACTTTATGGGTTATAGATGAACCTATGGATAACGGAGACATATATAATAGTCTCCTTTTTAGGTGAGAGAGGACGCTAAAGGCAGTGCCTTTAAGGCACGTCCCCAATATTGTTGTCCGGGTGGAAATTGGGAGAAATTCGGGAGAATGGTTGCCCCGGGAGATTTTTGGGAGGGGCACTGAAATTCGGGAGTCTCCCGGGAAAATCAGGAGGGTTGGCAAGTATGGTCATGACAGTAAATAATTTAAAAACACGTGCTGCTTTACATGGATGCCGAGAGGGTGCTAACTTTCTAATGTGTTTTAAGCATTATATTCCACACTCATACGGCTTTAACACTTAAATAATACACGCGTACGTAACACACAGTCACACATAATGTGTTGTCTATTAATGTTAGCTATAGCAATATGGATAGCTAATGTTAGCTATCATTGGATGTAACAACAAGACTACAAATTGTTAGTTGCTTCTCATTGACTGCTTTTGTGTGTGTGCACGCGCTCCCTGCATGTATGTGTGGAACCGCCAAGTGACAAGCCAAAACGCCAAAAAAATTCTTTAGACCGACAATCAATTTTTATTCAAAATAATTAATACTTGTGAAAAACTTGGAAAATATAGATCTTCTGTTCCATCCATTTTCTAACGCCTGTCCCTCTCGGGGTCGCAAGGGGGCTGGAGCCTATACCAGCTTCACTCGGGCGGAAGGCAGGGTACACACTGGACAAGTCGATCTATATTTTCTTAAACTACTAATAGTAACATAAGCTAGTTGGTGCTCTTCTTATTTTTGGGGGGTTTGAAAAATGTAGCATTGAACAAGTTTGAAACAGCCACTTTCATATCCATGTTTTTTTTTTACATACAACCAATTTAAGGTGCTGTTTGCAACTTCCTCACAGTAACATTTTTCAAAGCAAAAAATATAATAAGAACACCACCTTAATTTTAGTGGTTTAACAGAACACAATTGTTTAACAATTGTCTATATTTTTCACAACTACAAAATGTATGTAATAAAATTTTTTATCGGCCCGAATAAAATGATTGGTGTTTACGGCGGTCACTCACCCGGTCCCGTTAACATGTACGCGCAGGGAGTGCGTGCACAATTACAAAAGCAGTTCCAGAGAAGCAACAAACAATTTACAGTCATGTTGTTGTTATGATAGAATATACATTCAATGACAAGTAATGCTGGCTATCCAAATTGCTAATATTAGCTAACAACACCTAAAGCTAATGTGTGTGCATGTTTTACATACGTACTTAAAGGCCTACTGAAATGAAATTTTCTTATTTAAACGGGGATAGCAGGTCCATTCTATGTGTCATACTTGATCACTTTGCGATATTGCCATATTTTTGCTGAAAGTATTTAGTAGAGAACATCGACGATAAAGTTCGCAACTTTTGGTCGCTGATAAAAAAGCCTTGCCTGTACCGGAAGTAGCGTGACGTCACAGGTTGTGGAGCGCCTCACATCTGCACATTGTTTACAATCATGGCCGGCAGCAGCGAGAGCGATTCGGACCGAGAAAGCGACGATTACCCCATTAATTTGAGCGAGGATGTAAGATTTGTGGATGATGAAAGTGACAGTGAAGGATTAGAGGGCAGTGGAAGCGATTCAGATAGGAAAGATGCTGTGAGAGGCGGGTGGGACCTGATATTCAGCTAGGAATGACTAAAACAGTAAATAAACACAAGACATATATATACTCTATTAGCCACAACACAACCAGGCTTATATTTAATATGCCACAAATGAATCCGCATAACAAACACCTCCCCCCTCCCGTCCATATGACCCACCAATACAAATCAAACACCCGCACAACACACTCAATCCCACAGTCCAAAGTACAGTTCACCTCCGTAAAGTTCATACAGCACATATATTTCCCCAAAGTTAAGTATGTGACATGCACATAGCGGCACGCACGTACGGGCAAGCGATCAAATGTTTAGAAGCCAAAGCTGTACTCACGGTAGCGCGTCTGCTATCCAAGTCAAAGTCCTCCTGGTTGTGTTGCTGTAGCCAGCCGCTAATACACCGATCCCACCTACAGCTTTCTTCTTTGCTGTCTTCATTGTTCATTAAACAAATTGCAAAAGATTCACCAACACAGATGTCCAGAATACTGTGGAATTTTGCGATGAAAACAGACAACTTAATAGCTGGCCACAATGGTGTCCCAATATGTCCGCACAATCCGTGACGTCACGCGCAAACGTCATCATATCGAGACGTTTTCAGCAGAATATTTTGCGGGAAATTTAAAATTGCACTTTACTAATCTAACCCGGCCGTATTGGCATGTGTTGCAATGTTAAGATTTCATCATTGATATATAAACTATCAGACTGCGTGGTCGGTAGTAGTGGGTTTCAGTAGGCCTTTAAATACGTCGTCATAGAGGAGAAGCCGTGAGAGGGCTGGATATACGTTGTAAAATACATTGGAAAGATGGCGCCCCCTACTGTAGGCATCTGTGTAAATGTTGCAAACAGGCTATAATTTTGAAGTGGGGAGTTGCACAAGAAAAATCACACCACAACTTGACAGCGATTGTGTTAAGGAGTTAAACTTTACAGGCGAAAACACAAATCTGTCAAACAAAACAACAGGTGTCTTTCACCAGAAGGTTCAAATTAAAACAGAAAACACTGTTTAGATGTTAATTTGAGCGTCTCTTTGTTTGCTTTTCCAAATTAATTTCTCTAATCCTAATCTGAGGGATTGTTTACCTCAGATATTGTCTGATCAATCACTGAAATTATTTGCAACCAACAATGGACTCAGCTGCTAATATTAATATTTGGTTCATGCTTAGGTCAATATGAAAAGGATCTTGCTCGAATGAAGGTCCTTAGAAATTAAATTCTTAAAGTTCCAGAACACCATGACCAGTGAAAAGTTTTTGACATAAAACCTCAGATGTCTCATACATTGTGTTTCAGAATTCATTCCAAATTGGGGTTTTTGCCTCAATCAAGGTCAAATACCCTGAAAGTTGAAGAATGCTGCGGTCTCGTTGTGCTGTAAGAGTTAATGATTTAAAGCTTTAAAAGAAAAAAAGGCCTTAATGATCGAGTCCAAGGGACAAAAGAGGCCGTCAGAGAGAACAAATGTGAGGGAGCGTGTGTGCCGAGGAAGATAAGCAAAAGGATGAAAGCCAAGATGGAAAATAGGATGAGAGGGAAAAGGCAAAAGGCATACATCAAGAAAGGAGCAAAGGCGCCATCAGGGATTGGGGGAAGCAAAGAAGAGACTTAGGGAGTTGTTTGTAAACAGTCAGAGACGAGATCTGAGCGTGTTCAAAAATAAGTGAGACATCACAGTGATCCATCTAAAAAACACAACCTTTTCAACTGATTACCTTGTGGGTAAATTATCTAAGACATGATCTACTGCAAATATTGTCTTCATAATGGGGTGGTACATTTTTACTTTACTTTATGATCTTCCCATTGTTAACCTAACAAATGATGCAATTGGGCATATTTGTTTTGTTTGTCACTGTCAAACGGGATGAAGGACATCAAAACTGCTAATATGTATTGTGCCACTTTTTAGTAGCACCGGTGCTACTAAATGAACAAAATTGGTAGCACATAAAATGTTTTGCAGCACAGAAACATTTTAGTAGCAATATAAAATGTCTCAAGTATCACAATTTCTTTATTTATTTTTATTATCCCTAAACTGTGTTAGCACGAGTTTAGGGCTTGGCGAAATGGATCAAAACTCATATCCTGATATAGTTTGGCCTATAAACTAACCCATAAATGGAAATATCCATTGGCGTAACTAAATATCTCCACCATGCTTTGATTTAAAAGTTTCGGGACTGAAGGGGATCACAAAAACAAGTGCCAACAAGTAAGAAAAGTAGGTTTTGCATAATAGGATCTCAATTTAAGAGGTGTTTTGAGATAGGAAAAAAAAAAGCATTGGAAATAATATAAGAAAAGTCAAATATAATCTCCAATCTTCTTTAAAAAAAACATATAGCTATACTAATTTTTTCAGTAAACAAAAACACAAAAGAGCAAAATGTGAAATGAAGTGCGCACATGTTTAAACGTCAGCAGCAACATGACAATAATTGACTTTTAACAATGGTGTTTTTATAGGCAAACATTATTATAGGACATACACACACTTATTTTAGCCAGGAACACCAACCTGCTAACTGCTTCGTGATGCTGTGTGACAGGTTTTTGAAAAGTAATTAATCAATTGTTACTTTACCAAAAAAATAAATTAATTACTAGTGGAATTACTCTT
The DNA here is from genome assembly GCF_033978785.1 of Entelurus aequoreus. Classification (NCBI taxonomy): domain Eukaryota; kingdom Metazoa; phylum Chordata; class Actinopteri; order Syngnathiformes; family Syngnathidae; genus Entelurus; species Entelurus aequoreus. The sequence goes on along the minus strand of NC_084742.1, from coordinate 5,921,141 downwards.
TAAAATGTTTTATTAATTACTAGGGAAAGTAAGTATTGCTGTACTTTAAAAACAAATGTATATATATATATATATATATATATATATATATATATATATATATATATATATATATATATATATATATATATATATATATATATATATATATATATATATATATATATATATCTGGCATAATGCAGTTGAGATAAGTTGTGTGCCTTTTAAAAGGAGGAGCCTGTTGCCTAGTGACATATGACGTCAGCGAGTCCACGCTCAGTAGCTTGAGTTGTTTTTGTTACCATAGCTGGCTAGCAGCAGCAGTTGTTGGCTCTGATGACAGCTCTTTTGAATCTTTCCCTGGTTTGTGTTACCTCTGCTTAAGAAATAGATTGAATGTACTTCCATGACTGAATGTTCTTGTCAACCAACGGGGTATTGTTTGGATGACCAGTTTGTCACTTTAATCATTGATTTGTTGTTCAATATTCCCTCCGTTGTAATTGTATTGCATGTTTGAAATAAACTGAAAATAACTAACTAACCCTTGTAGTTACTATCGCGCAGTGCAGTTTGTGTGAAGTTTTGGGGTGGTGAAAAAAACGTAGTCTTTTACTGAACAGTTCCTCCAACTAAGACTTTGTTTATTCCTTGTGTAAGCGACTGGAGTTATTCTCCCCTCCATGCATGTCGAAGGAGTAGGGGGACCAACAGCTCTGCAGCATACACAGAATGATTTACGCGTCAATCAATCAATCAATCAATCAATGTTTATTTATATAGCCCTAAATCACAAGTGTCAATCAGTTTCCCAATCACAGACACACATTTGTTTATGGTTTAAGTTTAGTTCAAACATGCTATCCAGATAGGCAAAAAAAAAAATACTCTAGTTTGATTAATTTTGGATGGATTTATTTTGGGAGCAAAATGCAACGAAAGGGTTAAAATATGTATTCACACGTGTGCTACTTTTTTCCCCCCCGAAAGTCGCACAACCTATTTTGAGTCGCAAATGCGACTAAATTGCTTTGATTGATTGATTGATTGAGACTTTTATTAGTAGATTGCACAGTACAGTACATATTCCGTACAATTGACCACTAAATGGTAACACCCGAATAAGTTTTTCAACTTGTTTAAGTCGGGGTCCATGTAAATTAATTCATGGTAGATAGTGCTGTACTAGCAGTGCTGTACTAGTTGCAGTAGAGACGAAAACGGGTGGCCTTCGACACACAGCGGCTGGTTGGTCAATGAGAAGAAGACAAAAGATCTCACACTTGTATTGTTAACATATAACATAAGGCAGCTATTGCTACTATTTGTACCTGTTAAACTGGACTAGGCCACGGGTTTCCAGTATCCCTGCATGGAGCATTCAGGCGGTATCTTTGGAGGGAGGAGATATGTTTAAATGGGGAAAAATGGACTTTGAAGGTTGAACATGATTAGATAGGCCCAGAATGGAGGGCGGAGAGATGGAGATGATATCTGAAGACAAAAGCAGGGGGACACTAAGCCAAGGACGGGGTTGTGAAGGACGTGGAGGTTCTTGAGGGAGTAATTGATAAAGGTGAGTGAGTTGTGGTGGTGATGGGATTGGTCACCTCACTGTTGTAACACTCAAAGGAGTCAATGGACAGGAACCACAATTCCCTCCCACCCTACTTTCTTTGGTAGCCTTCATCTTTCAGCTGTTTGATGCAGTGTATGTCTTCTCTTCACACCAAGTGCAGACCCCTACCAAGATAGATGGCAATATTTCCCCAAGCTAAGCCATTAGGGGAAAATACAAACCAATTTTCTGTCTATGGATGCTCTCCAGATGACACTGGAAGCATACGCCGCTATCAATCACAGTCACAAGTGGAGGAGATGATGATATAATAAGCATGCAGATGTAAATTGAGAATTTATAGTTATAGTTATTCCCTGAAGATTTATATAGAGGTGCTTGCAAGTCCTATTGCAATTTTAAGAAATGTATCTATCAATCGGGGTGAAGTGCCATGTTTGTATGTGGTGGACCGTTTTAAGTATCTGGGTGTGATCTTCAATTCAAACCTGACTTTTAAGCATTATTTAAAAAAAAAAATATATATCAAATTTTAATCATAATTGACCATTTCTGACTTTGCAATTAGTAACAGAGTATACGAACGCCATGATTTTAAAGGCCTACTGAAACCCACTACTACCAAACACGCAGTCTGATAGTTTATATATCAATGATGAAATCTTAACATTGCAACACATGCCAATACGGCCGGGTTAACTTATAAAGTGCAATTTGAAATTTCCCGGGAAACTTCCGGCTGAAAACGTCTAGGTATGATGACGTTTGCGCGTGACGTAAAGGGTTGAAGCGGAAATATTGGGACACATTGTATCCCAATACAAACAGCTCTGTTTTCATCGCAAAATTCCACAGTATTCTGGACATCTGTGTTGGTGAATCTTTTGCAATTTGTTCAATTAACAATGGAGACTGCAAAGAAGAAAGCTGTAGGTGGGATCGGTGCATTAGCGGCTGGCTACAGCAACACAACCAGGAGGACTTTGAGTTGGATAGCAGACGCGCTACCGTGAGTATGCTGCTTTCTTCCAAACATTTGATCGCTTGCCCGTCCGTGCGTGGCGCTATGTGCATGTCACGTACGTAACTTTGGGGAAATATATGTTTCTTGCCGACTCTGATGGCGGCCAGGGTGTCGTCGAAAGCTACAACGCCCGCTGCCGCGCCGCTGTCGCGCCGCTGTCGCGCCGCTGTCCTTAACTTGACTTCCTCCGTCTCCGGGCCGCCGACCGCATCGATGATCGGCTGAAGTCCTTCGTCGCGCCGTCGATCGCTGGAACGCAGGTGAGCACGGGTCGTGATGAGCAGATGAGAGCTGGCGTAGGTGGAGAGCTAATGTTTTTAGCATAGCTCTGTCGAGGTCCCGTAGCTAAGTTAGCTTCAATGGCGTCGTTAGCAACAGCATTGCTAGGCTTCGCCAGGCGGTACAGCATTAACCGTGTGGTTACAGGTCCAGGGTTTAATAGTAATAGTAGTATTGTTGATCTTCTGTCTATCCTTCCAGTCAGGGGCTTATTTAGTCTGTTTCTATATGCATTTAAGCACAATGCTATCACGTTAGCTCCGTAGCTAAAGTGCTTCGCCGATGTATTGTCGTGGAGATAAAAGTCACTGTGAATGTCCATTTCGGATATAGTATCCGAGGTGGTTTAAAATACAAATCCGTGATCCACAATAGAAAAAGGAGAGAGTGTGGAATCCAATGAGCCCTTGTACCTAAGTTACGGTCTAAGCGAAAAAAGATATGTCCTGCACTGCACTCTAATCCTTCACTCTCACGTTGCTCATCCACAAATCTTTCATCCTGGCTCAAATTAATGGGGTAATCGTCGCTTTCTCGGTCCGAATCACTCTCGCTGCTGGTGTAAACAATGTGGAAATGTGAGGAGCCCTTCAACCTGTGACGTCACTCTACTTCCGGTACAGGCAAGGCTTTTTTATCAGCGACCAAAACTTTATCGTCGATGTTCTCTACTAAATCCTTTCAGCAAAAATATGGCAATATCGCGAAATGATCAAGTATGACACATAGAATGGATCTGCTATCCCCGTTTAAATAAGAACATTTCTTTTCAGTAGGCCTTTAAAGGCCTACTGAAACCCACTACTACCGACCACGCAGTCTGATAGTTTATATATCAATGATGAAATCTTAACATTATAACACATGCCAATACAATAAAGTGACATTTTAAATTTTCCGCTAAACTTCCGGTTCGAAACGCCTCTGAGGATGACGTATGCGCGTGACGTAGCCCGGGGAACACGGGTATGCCTTCCACATTGAAGCCAATACGAAAAAGCTCTGTTTTCATTTAATAATCCACAGTATTCTGGACATCTGTGTTCGTGAATCTGTTGCAATCATGTTCATTGCATTATGGAGAAAGAAGCTGAGCAAGCAAAGAAGAAAGTTGTCGGTGCGAAATGGACGTATTTTTCGAACGTAGTCAGCAACAACAGTACACAGCCGGCGCTTCTTTGTTTACATTCCCGAAAGATGCAGTCAAGATGGAAGAACTCGGATAACAGAGACTCTAACCAGGATGACTTTTGACTTCGATACACAGACGCCTGTAGAGAACTGGGACAACACAGACTCTTACCAGGATTACTTTGATTTGGATGACAAAGACGCAGGCGTGCTACTGTGAGTATGCAGCTTTGGCTTCTAAACATTTGATCGCTTGACCGTATGTGCGCAACTTTTTTTTGCGTATGTACGTAACTTTTTTAAAATATATAAGCTTTATGAACCTTGGGTTAGGTGAACGGTCTTTTGGGCTGAGTGATTGTGTGTGTTGATCAGGTGTTTGAATTGTATTGGCGTGTTCTATGGAGCTAGGAGCTAGCATAGGAGCTAGGAGTTAGCATAACAAAGACGTAGGTGTTTTTATGCAGGATTAATTTGTGTCATATTAAATATAAGCCTGGTTGTGTTGTGGCTAATAGAGTAAATATATGTCTTGTGTTTATTTACTGTTTTAGTCATTCGCAGCTGAATACCAGGTACCGTGAGTATGCAGCCTTGGCTGCTAAACATTTGATAGCTTGACCGTACGTGCGCGTCACGTACGTAACTTTTTAAAAATATATGAGCTTTATGAACCTTGGGTTAGGTGAACGGTCTTTTGGGCTGAGTGATTGTGTGTGTTGATCAGGTGTTTGAATTGTATTGGCGTGTTCTATGGAGCTAGGAGCTAGCATAGGAGCTAGCATAACAAACACGTAGGTGTTTTTATGCAGGATTAATTTGTGGCATATTAAATATAAGCCTGGTTGTGTTGTGGCTAATAGAGTATATATATGTCTTGTGTTTATTTACTGTTGTAGTCATTCCCAGCTGAATATCAGGTACCGTGAGTATGCAGCCTTGGCTGCTAAACATTTGATAGCTTGACCGTATGTGCGCGTCACGTACGTAACTTTTTAAAAATATATAAGCTTTATGAACCTTGGGTTAGGTGAACGGTCTTTTGGGCTGAGTGATTGTGTGTGTTGATCAGGTGTTTGAATTGTATTGGCGTGTTCTATGAAGCTAGGAGCTAGCAGAGGAGCTAGGAGCTAGCATAACAAACACGTAGGTGTTTTTATGCGGGATTAATTTGTGGCATATTAAATATAAGCCTGGTTGTGTTGTGGCTAATAGAGTATATATATGTCTTGTGTTTATTTACTGTTGTAGTCATTCCCAGCTGAATATCAGGTCACCCCCGGCTCTCACAGCATCTTCCCTATCTGAATAGCTTCAACTCCCCACTAGTCCTTCACTTGCACTTTACTCATCCACAAATCTTTCATCCTCGCTCAAATTAATGGGGAAATTGTCGCTTTCTCGGTCCGAATCTCTCTCACTTCATGCGGCCATCATTGTAAACAATAGGGAACTTTGCGTATATGTTCAACTGACTACGTCACGCTACTTCCGGTAGGGGCAAGCCTTTTTTTATCAGATACCAAAAGTTGCAATCTTTATCGTCGTTGTTCTATACTAAATCCTTTCAGCAAAAATATGGCAATATCGCGAAATGATCAAGTATGACACATAGAATAGATCTGCTATCCCCGTTTAAATTAAAAAAAATCATTTCAGTAGGCCTTTAAACTACTGTTATACAACTTTGTGTCATACAACACAGAACACCTTAAAACCCATCAAGTGTCTCTATTACAAAACCCAAAACCACTGAAGTTGGCACGTTGTGTAAATCGTAAATAAAAACACAATACAATGATTTGCAAATCCTTTTCATTGTATATTCAATTGAATACACTGAAAAGACAAGATATCTAATGTTCGAACTGAGAAACTTAATTTTTTTGGTAAATAATCATTAACTGAAAATTTAATGGCAGCAACACATTGCAAAAAAGTTGGCACGGGGGCATTTTTACCACTGTGTTACATGGCCTTTCCTTTTAACAACACTCAGTAAACGTTTGGGAACTGAGGAGACCAATTTTTGAAGCTTTTCAGTGAAATTCTTTCCCATTCTTGCTTGATGTACAGCTTAAGTTGTTCAACAGTCCTGGATCTCCGTTGTCGCATTTTACGCTTCATAATGCGCCACACAGTTTCAGTGGGTGACTGGTCTGGACTACAGGCAGGCCAGTCTAGTACCCGCACTCTTTTACTACGAAGCCACGCTGTTGTAACACGCGCAGAATGGGGCTTGGCATTGTCTTGCTGAAATAAGCAGGGGCACCCATGAGAAGGACGTTGCTTGGATGGCAACATACAGTATGTTGCTCCAAAACCTGTATGTACCTTTCAGCATTAATGGTGCCTTCACAGAATTGTCATGGATGAGAGTTGGTGAAAGAGTAGCGTGTAGTTTGATTCTATTTTTAAAAACAATCTATACATACCATAAACCTTCATATCTGTATTCTCAGCTGTTGCTTGCTAGTGAAAGTCACAACTATGGTACCAGGTTAGCCCTAAGAGGTGCTTTCACCCGTCTTAAACCCAAAAGTGATGTTTTGAAAAAGACTGTAATGTATAGGGCAATCACTTACTGGAATCGACTTCCACAATATCTGGCATCAATCACCAGCAGAGTGGGTTTTAAGAATAGACTAAGAGGAGAAGTATTGCGGAAAGAGATTATTCTAGATTGTAGCTAATGTCATGACTGTTTTTATTGACTATTTTATTGATTATGGGACAAGCAGTAGAAAATGGTGGATGGAACTTTTTTCGTCACTTACTGTTTGTCTTTGGTACACTAATGTATATATTTTAGGCCATTGGTTCTTTGTTTTATTTTTTTTTTGCAAAAATATATATATATCTATTTTTATATTGCTCTTTTTATCTTTGGTATGAACAATATTATGTAAACTCAAAGTTATTATTATTTTTTTGGTTCTTTGTTGTTGCTATTTTTGTATTACAACATTTTATTATTTGATCATGTTGTACTGCATTTTAATCTTTTGTTTTGTGATTGTGTGATGTTTTTTGCCTGGACCCCAGGAAGAATAGTCTCCACTGCGGTGTAGACAAATGGGGATCCTTAATAAACTAAACTAAACTAAAATAAACACCCCCATACCATCACAGATGCTGGGTTTTGAACTTGGTGCCTATAGCAATCCGGAGGGTTCTTTTCCTCTTTGGTCCGGAGGATACCACGTCCACAGTTTTCAAAAACAATTTAAAATGTGGATTCGTCAGACCACAGAACACTTTTTCCACTTTGCATCAGTCTATCTTAGATGAGCTCAGGCCCAGCGAAATCTCTAAATTCCTTGCAATAGCTCATTGAGAAATGTTGTTCTTAAAGTGTTCGACAATTTGCTCACGCATTTGTTCACAAAGTGGTGATATTCTCCCCATTCTTGTTTGTGAATGTCTGAGCAGTTCATGGAAGCTGCTTTTATACCCAATCATGGCACCCACCCGTTCCCAATTGGTCTGTTCACCTGTGGGATGTTCCAAATAAGTGTTTGATGAGCATTCTTCAACTTGCTCAGTCTTTTTTGCCACTTGTGCCAGCTTTTTTGAAACCTGTTGCAGGCATCAAATTCCAAATGAGCTAATATTTGCAAAAAATAACAAAGTTTACCAGTGTGAACGTTAAGTATCTTGTCTTTGCAGTGTATCCAATTGAATATAGGTTGAAAAGGATTTGCAAATCATTGTATTCTGTTTTTATTTACGATTTACACAACATGCCAACTTCACTGGTTTTGTGTTTTGTAGAAGACATCAAAGATTTTAGACCGAAAGCCTCTTCACTATCTTAGTAAGTATAATGTTTCAGACTTGGATAGCGATCAAATGTTTTTGGATGTGTGTTTTGTTTTAAAGGTTTTCAATGAGTTTGACCCTTGGTCACTACAGGTTTGTATACAGAAGAAAACCAACTGTCACACACATCGCTGCAGTAGGTCTGACCTCAAGATCCGGATTGCCAATTGTGCAACAGGGAAGTGCACCAAAACATAGGCAAGCTCGACACTTACAGCAAAGCAAGGAAATACAAAGCAGCATAACAAATACTTCTATAAAACTGTTACAAACGTATGTCACACTTGCAAATATCTAACGATCCAGCCCTGACTGAAATGTGAGGCAGGCCTCCTGTGTATAGCTGTCTGATTAGCGATCAGAAGCAGGTGAGTGTCTTGATTGCTAATCAGAGACAGGTGAGGGAGACAGCGCTAAGGCCAGAGTGTTGAAGCCAAACAAGAAGTGTTACTAAATTAGGGCGCTGAAAAATAACTGAACACATAAATAAGGAAATACACACATAAGTCAGATCTGATGTAACAGGTCGTGACACCAACAATCGAGTCAATACAAGAGCACCAAACAGGGGCGATTGTATCGTCCAGCAACGTACGACTACGTTTAGTCAAATGTCTCTATCAGAGGCTCACAGGCATGGAACATGCTACTAACTCATATTGGAAACTGTCAAATACCCAACCTTCAAAAAAACACTTCAACAGTGGTTAAAGACAAACTAGTACTGTACCCATGTGTAATGTGCACGCTTAGTTGATAACCTTATGTTGACTTCTTTTTATTGCTAGTATTTATTTTAAGTTGTCTTGTAATTTATGTATGATGTCTGTAAAGGTATGTTTTTTAATGGTGCCTGCCTTAAAATAGCAGATTAAATGCAGCTATTTTAGCTAATCCTAGCATATTTGTTGTGATGCTTTTGCTCATGTGTTGCTCAATATGTGTTGTCCTAATCAGATAGTTATTCAATTAGACTCAATGACTGACTGACTGATAGGGATGGGTATTTTTCAAATGTAAACCGATATTGTGCCAATCTCCCAGTACCTGGAAATTGCTACCAGTACTCCACCATACCAATTAAAATCATTTTAATTTTATTTAACAGTGAACAATGAACTGATAATACCTGTGCTGTACATTTCTTCTTCTTCTGAGTCTCATTTGCAAGTACTATTGTGGAGGGGGGCGTGGTCTGCGGGCCTGCCGCGGAGCGGGGTGTGTAAGGACCGGCCTCGAAGATAGCGGCAGGTGAGTAGATTGCGCAGCTGGGGCTTGTTATCTAATCACCTGTCGCCCTTATTAGCAGGAGCTGGGACAAGACACGTTGTGGGAGTGGGAGCTAGAGAGAGAGAAAGACAAACGCTGGAGAGCACAACGGAGAGCAAGAGAGACGAAGACGAAAAGTCGAGTGCGGTTGCCGCAGAGTGGACTCAATAAAAACATTATTGTAACCAGAACACCGGGCTCTCGTGCCAGTGTGTGGTGGTCAGGGGAACCCACGGCAGAGCACTGCCACAATTATATGGCAGACTTTGCATACAGTTGCATTTTCAAGATGTAGATGGCAGTAATGTGTAGACTACAGTGTGTTGCTGAGCGAGGAAGTATTTTTGCTATAAAGCGGACTGTGCCAGTTCAGTCTTATGTTGAACCCTACAATGTTGTTATACTGTTAGTATTGTATTTATTACACAGTAGTTGTTTGATGGTAATGTGCATCTTAGTTGTAGTTTTCATTATTAGAGGTGCTGAAATTGCAATGTAAAATTGCTAATACTAATCAGTAATGTATGTGTATAGAAAGTGGAGCCTTTTTTGAAGCTTTGGTGCTCGTTTGGTGCTTGTAGTTTGCAACTGGAAGTGACATCATGTGCGAAAGAAATTAGGTCTGTACCTACAAAAAATCACATGTATGTGATTTTAATGTAGGCCCGAATAAAAGATAATAAATGTCCGGTTCCTCAAAGCGTGTGTGTGTGCGTGTGTGTGTGTGTGTGTGTGTGTGTGAGACACTCTGACAAAGATGGATGAGGTGCAGCTAACCCTGCACGGGAGCATTGCACCTTTGCATCTGTGACCTTTGACCCCCTATGCGATGCCGACCGTAGTGGGGGCACTTGTCCCACTGTGCATTAATTAATGACCAATTTCTGCAGACACACAAGCACACACACACACACACACACACACACAAGTGTAGATTTTAATTTGCCAAAGCAAGTGCGCTTGACAGAGCATGCAGCCATCTGTACAGTACAGTACACCCCTTACAGTTCTGGCACACATGAGTTTCATTTGTTTTTATGTCATTATTAGTCCTGGCAATTGATCATTTAAAAACAAATCAGATTAATCATACTTGTGAATTTGGATTAATCATTAATAATCACAGGTTATCACTATTTTGCATTATTTAAATTAACTTAAAGAGCCAAATTTTTGGAGACAAATGCAATTGTATTGTTAGAACCAACATATAAATATTAATAATACAAAATTGTTACTTGACTGCTTGTCATTTATTTTTGTCAAAACTTGATAACATATTTATCTAAAGTCCAATCAGTAGGGGTTGCATCGAGAATCCATTCTGAATTGAATCGTCACCGCAAGAATCGGAATCGGACTGAATGGTTAGGTGCCCAAAAAAAGTCTCATTAATCATCTACTAGGCGTGCATTGACCTGATCATTGACCTTATTTCAACCCGTGCTGCCTTTTAGGTAACCAATCGCGGTTAAGGTAACAGAACATGTACATTCGAAAAAATTGTGTACATGAATAATGCAATATTGAGTTAACAAATTTTGACAGATGTTTTTTGACAAATATTTGTATTTATAGTATTTTGGAAAGTGCCTGATTGAAATCGAATAATATACACATTTGGTACATACATGCACCAATCTAATACAAACTTATACAAATAACTCACACACACTGACATTGTCAATCAATCTAAACTCATTGATATCAATTTGCAGATGCACATAATGTTTTGGTACGGGAGTTTAGAGTACCACTCCTCTCCTTCCTCCCTATGTGGCACAGTGCTGAGCCAGCACTTATTCCTCCTTCCTGCCGCTCTCTCTCTCTCTCTCTCTCTCTCTCTCTCTCTCTCTCTCTCTGTCTCTCTGTCTCTGTCTCTGTCTCTCTCTCTCTCTCTCTGTCTCTTTTGAATGCTTGCTCTGTCACAGCCTCTCTCAGAAGCCACAGCAGTGGAACATGGGGCACAATGCTAATCAGGCTCCACACACACACACACAGACACATTCACTCACTCACACACGCAAGACTGAAAACGATTCCTTAACGAGTGTCAGGAGTCATGAAAAAAAGAAACAAAGTTTTCCATACTTTTCCCTCCTCCAACTCTTCCTCTCTCCCAAATGAGGCAATTAAGAGGCGCCTAACGAGAAGCTGTTGTTCTTTTCCCCCTTGTTGTTGTTTGCCGCAGGTCATATCACTTTCATCACTTTCATTTGCAAAGTGAACAAAGGCGACTACATGACTGCGACTGAGTGATGTGCTGCAGTACATCAGTCAAATATGTAGAAATTTCAGTCATGTTGTGCATGGAAGCGTCTCGTGCCGGCTCCCCCTAGTTAATTGCACGTATCCACAAATGATCTTTTGCTCGTCATTTGTCTTAATTTGTCATTTAAGCTTTCCATTCATTAAATGTTCATGTTTTAATGCACATCTCGTCATATTCGTGATTGTCCGATTGTGGCGTCTTTCATTTGCCTAAAAAGTGTAATGCAAAACCAATCACATCAATGTTAAAAAGGACTGTAAATTGCCCATGCGAGGGATGATTTATTTTATGACATAAAAAGTGAGAGAGTCTACTCTGAAAGGAAGTGACCACATAGGACGCACAGTAGGTGTGTGTTGTTTGGGCCGTATCTTGGGTGACAGTAATAATTAGGCTCTTAGCACAGTCTGCGTCGGGGTGGGACCACATCAGGAAACTCCAAGGGAACAACCTGAGCTGACTCACCACCAGCCGTCCCCCCCTGTCCCCTTTCAGAAAACATTCTACCATGCTTCTTTTTGTCTCCCCAATCTGTGTGCACGCCTGTGTAATAATATCCTTTACACCATAGGCTCCCTATGCAATCTCATGCATCGCTAGTTTTTAATTAAACTGATTTGCAAGGACTTTTTTTTTTTCTTCATTCTGTCCTTGCATGCAGTAATGCACTGGGTCTCCACAACCATGTTCTTGTTGACATTTTCACAATCTCTTCAAAATGCAATGCAGCTCACAAAGACTAATTGTTTAGGTTTGTCATTGAGAAAGAAACAACTCTCCATATATAATGTAGTGCAGTTAGCACTTTGTTAAATAACAAGTAAGCGTTGTTAGACCAGGTTCTTATCAGATGGTAAACGTCTACCTAATGTTGTGGCCAGAGTTACAGTAAGTGGCATATCCTTGTAATTCCATAGCACAGTATGTATGTAAATATAATCCCCTCCTGGTATGTACAAGAGGGCCTCCTGGTTCCGTGTTATGTTTTGAAGTTAAAACTAGGGATGTCCGATAATGGCTTTTTTGCCGATATTCCGATATTGTCTAACTCTTAATTACCGATACTGATATAAACCGATACCGATATATACAGTTGTTGAATTAACAAATTATTATGCCTAATTTGGACAACCAGGTATGGTGAAGATAAGGTCCTTTTTTTAAAAATGTATAAAATAAAATAAGATAAATAAATTAAAAACATTTTCTTGAATAAAAAAGAAAGTGAAACAATATAAAAACAGTTACATAGAAACTAGTAATTAATGAAAATGAGTACAAGGTTAAGGGTTAGTACTATTAGTGGACCAGCGGCACACACAATCATGTGTGCTTACGGACTGTATCCCTTGCAGACTGTATTGCTCTGTATTGACATATAATGTAGGAACCAGAAATATTAATAACAGAAAGAAACAACCCTTTTGTGTGAATGAGTGTAAATGGGGGAGGGAGGTTTTTTGGGTTGGTGCACTAATTGTAAGTGTATCTTGTGTTTTTTATGTTGATTTAATAAAAATTAAAAAAACGATACCGATAATAAAAAAAAAACTATCCCGATAATTTACGATATTACATATTTTAGCATCTCTAGTTAAAACGCATTCCCATATATTATGAATATTGTACAAAAAGTGGTAGAATATGTACAGTAGGCAAAATAATAGTTAACTTTTTTCCTTTCATAATGTAGTTTTTTAGGGCTTATTTTTTGATTCTATGACCTCTACAAGAAGAAGTTGGAACTTTCACTTGAAGTTTTTAAAACTGTCCGCCATATTTCTTTGACTACAAAAAAGGTGGCAGGAAACTTAAAAAACTACAAGTTGCAATACCTATCTTGGCCTGCAGGAGTAGTCGTGACGTAATGACTACAACTAAAATGGCAGATGTCTTTAGAGAACTACAAAACGAGCTGGGCTAACAACAAAGAGAAAAGCTAACCAAAGAAACGTGGAGTCTCCGGGTAAGAAGCCATTTAAACTAGAACTAGTCAGGCTGGATAATCCCTGCACACATAGCAATTCTCTTAGAATAAAACACAACTCACATAATGTTTTTTCTTTTGTGACCGTGTCAGAGGCAGACATACATTGTACCGAGGTAGCTAACTATGATGCGTTCACTTTATCGCAACATCAAGCAAACAATCTGAATATCCCCGTCGTATCAATTCCTAGATATGGTCGAAACTATTTAAAGTGCACTACGCATAATAAACGCAACATTATTAATATTGCTACTTCGGATAATTTCAACAAACAATCCTCAAAACAGCCCACTACCTATAATATGGGCTTTTTAAACATAAGATCATTATCTTCCAAAACGCTATTAGTTAATGAAGTCATTAGAGACAACAAACTTGACGTCGTTGGTCTCGCCGAGACCTGGCTCAAACCAGACGATTTTTTTGCGCTAAATGAAGCATCTCCTCCTGGCTATACCAATACACATGTTGCCAGACCTCTTAAAAGGGGAGGGGGTGTCGCACTAATATACAATGAAAACTATAATCTTACACCTAACCTAAATAATAAATATAACTCGTTTGAGGTGCTCACTTTGAGGTTTGTCACACCGCTGCCTCTCCACCTGGCTGTTATCTACCACCCCCCTGGGCCCTATTCGGACTTCATCAGTGAATTCTCAGAGTTTGTTGCCGATCTAGTGACGCACGCCGACAATATAATCATAATGGGGGACTTTAATATCCATATGAATACCCCATCGGACCCTCCATGCGTGGCGCTCCAGACTATAATTGATAGCTGTGGTCTTACACAAATAATAAATGAACCCACGCATCGCAACGGTAATACGATAGATCTAGTGCTTGTCAGGGGTGTCACCACCTCTAAAGTTACGATACTCCCGTACACTAAAGTAATGTCCGACCATTACCTTATAAAATTCGAAGTTCTGACTCATTGTCAACAAACTAATAATAATAATAATAACTACTATAGCACCCGCAACATTAATGCTGCCACAACGATGACTCTTACTGACCTACTGCCTTCGGTAATGGCACCATTCCCAAATTATGTGGGCTCTATTGATAACCTCACTAACAACTTTAATGACGCCCTGCGCGATACCATTGATATTGTAGCACCGCTAAAGCTAAAAAGGGCCCCTAAAAGGCGTACCCCATGGTTTACAGAAGAAACTAAAGCCCAGAAATTATCATGTAGAAAGCTGGAACGCAAATGGCGTGCGACTAAACTTGAGGTCTTCCATCAAGCATGGTGTGATAGTTTAATAACTTATAAACGCATGCTTACCTCAGCTAAAGCTAAATATTACTCAAATCTCATCCACCTCAACAAAAATGATCCTAAATTTCTGTTTAGTACAGTAGCATCGCTAACCCAACAAGGGACTTCTCCCAGTAGCTCCACCCACTCAGCAGATGACTTTATGAATTTCTTTAATAAGAAAATTGAAGTCATTAGAAAAGAGATTAAAGACAATGCATCTCAGCTACAACTGGGTTCTATTAACACAAATACGACTGTATATACGACGGACACTGCCCTCCAAAATAGTTTCTCTCTCTTTGATGAAATAACATTGGAGGAATTGTCAAAATGTGTAAATGGGACAAAACAAACAACATGTTTACTTGACCCAATTCCTGGGAAACTTATCAAGGAGCTTTTTGTATTATTAGGTCCATCAGTATTAAATATTATAAACTTATCACTTTCCTCTGGCACTGTTCCCCTAGCATTCAAAAAAGCGGTTATTCATCCTCTACTCAAAAGACCTAACCTCGATCCTGATCTCCTGGTAAACTACCGGCCGGTGTCCCACCTTCCGTTTATCTCGAAAATCCTCGAAAAAATTGTAGCACAGCAGCTAAATGAACACTTAGCGTCTAACAATCTCTGTGAACCTTTTCAATCCGGTTTCAGGGCAAATCACTCTACGGAGACAGCCCTCGCAAAAATGACTAATGATCTATTGCTAACGATGGATTCTGATGCTTCATCTATGTTGCTGCTTCTTGATCTTAGCGCCGCTTTCGATACTGTTGATCATAATATTTTATTAGAGCGTATCAAAACGCGTATTGGGATGACAGACTTAGCCTTGTCTTGGTTTAACTCTTATCTTACTGACAGGATGCAGTGTGTCTCCCATAACAATGTGACCTCGGACTATGTTAAGGTAACGTGCGGAGTTCCCCAGGGTTCGGTTCTTGGCCCTGCACTCTTTAGTATTTACATGCTGCCGCTAGGTGACATCATACGCAAACACGGTGTTAGCTTTCACTGTTATGCTGATGACACTCAACTCTACATGCCCCTAAAGCTGACCAACACGACGGATTGTAGTCAGCTGGAGGCGTGTCTTAATGAAATTAAACAATGGATGTCCGCTAACTTTTTGCAACTCAACGCTAAGAAAACGGAAATGCTGATTATCGGTCCTGCTCAACACCGACATCTATTTAAAAATACCACCTTAACATTTGACAACCAAACAATTAAACAAGGTGACTCTGTAAAGAATCTGGGTATTATCTTCGACCCAACTCTCTTGTTTGAGTCGCACATTAAGAGTGTTACTAAAACGGCCTTCTTTCATCTCCGTAATATCGCTAAAATCCGTCCCATTTTGTCCACAAGCGATGCTGAGATCATTATCCATGCGTTCGTTACGTCTCGTCTCGATTACTGTAACGTTTTATTTTCGGGCCTCCCTATGTCTAGCATTAAAAGATTACAGATGGTACAAAATGCGGCTGCTAGACTTTTGACAAAAACAAGAAAGTTTGATCATATTACGCCTATACTGGCTCACTTGCACTGGCTTCCTGTGCACCTAAGATGCGACTTTAAGGTTTTACTACTTACGTATAAAATACTACACGGTCAAGCTCCTGCCTATCTTGCCGATTGTATTGTACCATATGTCCCGGCAAGAAATCTGCGTTCAAAGAACTCCGGCTTATTAGTGATTCCCAGAGCCCAAAAAAAGTCTGCGGGCTATAGAGCGTTTTCTATTCGGGCTCCAATACTATGGAATGCCTTCCCGGTAAAAGTTAGAGATGCTACCTCAGTAGAAGCATTTAAGTCTCATCTTAAAACTCATTTGTATACTCTAGCCTTTAAATAGACTCCCTGTTTAGACCAGTTGATCTGCCGTTTCTTTTCTTTTCTTTTCTACTCTGCTCCAAACCCGGGGTGGACCGCCAGCCTGTTCATCAGATGGGGACATCTCATCGCTGCTGACCCGTCTCCACTCGGGATGGTTCCTGCTGGCCCCACTATGGACTGGACTCTCGCTGATGTGTTGGACTTTCACAATATTATGTCAGACCCACTCGACATCCATTGCTTTCGGTCTCCCCTAGAGGGGGGGGGGGTTACCCACATATGCGGTCCTCTCCAAGGTTTCTCATAGTCATTCACATTGACGTCCCACTGGGGTGAGTTTTCCTTGCCCGTATGTGGGCTCTGTACCGAGGATGTCGTTGTGGCTTGTACAGCCCTGTGAGACACTTGTGATTTAGGGCTATATAAATAAACATTGATTGATTGATTGATTGATTGATTGATTTAGGACACACCCCCTTTACATCGCCAAAGCCAGGGTGCCATTTAATACTGTTGGAAAAAGTACAGTTTCTAAAAACCCTGCAAACATTTGACAGACATTTGTCATGTCATATTGGTGTTTCCTCACTCAGGATCTGCCAAATTTAAGTTTTTCTTTGCATATGACGTGTTAATACATTTGCTTATAATGTAGTGTTTATATTATTACTCTGCACTTTTGTTTATAAAGGTCCTAACTAGGGCTGCTAACAGGCGGGGTATATTTTTATTGTTATTATTTGTTTGTTTTGGACACTCGCGTGAAGAGCGGGGCTAAGCTTTCTACTGATCAACACCTGGAGGTGAGTTGGCTCCGATGGTGGGGGAGGTTGCCGGTCAGACTTGGGAGATCCAAACACATTGGGAGGGTACCGTGTAGTTTCTTGTAAGTCGGACCCGTTTCCAGTGAGGGTTGGATTCCGCCAAGGCTGCCCTTTACACCGATCCTGTTCATTTATGGACAGAAATTCTCGGCGCAGTCAGGGCGTTGAAGGGATCCGGTTTGGTGGCTGCAGGATTGTGTCTTTGCTTTCTGCAGATGATGTTGTCCTGCTGGCTTCATATGGCCAGGATCTTCTCAATAGATCGCTTCACAGGCAAGTGTGATGCAAATCAGATGAGAATCAGCACCTCCAAATCCAAGTGAATGTTTTTTGCCCAGAAAAGGGTGAAGTGCCATCTCCAGGTTGGGGAGGAGATCTTGCCCCAAGTGGAGAAGTTAAAGTGCCTCGGAGTCTTGTTCACGAGTGAGGGAAGAGTGGCTTGTGAGATCGACAAGCATATCAGTGCAGCGTCTGGAGTGATGCGGACACTTTATCGGTCCGTCGTGGTGAAGAAGGCCTTTGCCTTCCAGCTCAGCTCTTAATTTACCGGTAGATCTATATTTATATCCTCACCTATGGTAATGAGCTTTGGGTTGTGAGCAAAAGGAAATGATCACGAGTACAAAATGAGTTTCCTCCGTTGGTTGGCGGGGTTATGACTTAGAGATAGGGTGAGAAGCTGTCATTCGGGAGGAGCTTAGAGTAAAGCCGCTGCTCCTCCACATCGAGAGGAGCCAGATGAGGTGGTTCAGGCACCTGGTCTTTCCCTATGTTGGGGGTACTATGTCTCCCAGCTTGCCTTGGAATGCCTCAGGATCCCCCAGGAGAAGCTGAACGAAGAAGCTGGCAAGAAGGAAGTCTGGACTTCTCTGCTAAGGCTGCTGCCCCCGCAACCCGACCTCGGATAAGCGGAAGAAGATGGTTGGATGGATATTTATTTATTTTCTAGGAGATTTAAAAGTTTACATGCCAATTACAATGGCAAAATATATATATATATCAACGATATATCAATATATCGTTGAGCAAAATTTGTTATCGGCCCATGCCTAATGTAAAACAGTGGTGTTCAAATAATGAAAACGAGGTAAAGATTTGTCTTATATGTATAATGTTTTTTTTAGCCTGTTTATACATAATATAACAACATGATTACGTCAGCAACACCCAGCCCTCTGTTGTCTTTTGTAGTTTTAAATTGTAATTGAAAATTGGGATTTTAATTTTGGCCAAAATAATGCAGTCGTAAATGAACCGTACTAATTAAGCAGCATAGTGGTCTCACTATTGAGACTTCCTCCTCCCAATAAATTGTTTTCCGTATGTTGCAACGCCAACACTAAATTGGCCCAAAGTGTGTGAATGTGAGTGTGAATGTTGTCTGTCTGTGTTGGCCCTGCTTCTGCCCAAGTGCAGCTGAGATTGGCTCCAACACCCCCGCGACCCAGAGAGAGACAAGCGGTAGAAAATGGATGGATGTTGCAACGCTTCTCCCAGTGTGGAAGCCAACTATAGGGATTTAAGTTTTCTTTTAATTTGGGTATTTCATCTTGTTTTATTATTACAATTTAGGTATAAATTGTGACATGAACTCAAACTTGACGGAGCAACGAAACTCGAAGATGTCCTGTATGATTATTACTGGTATTTTCATCCCAATATTTTACAAAACAAAATCTCTTGATTTATTTCTGCAATGCATTAGAAAATGTTACATCTCACGCGTGCACAATGCCAAAACTATATATTTCAGCATGCGCAGTTAGTATCAATGTCCCTCCTCTCCTCAAACTCTTCTCTCGACCGCCTGCGAGTGTTCCCTTGTGCAAAAATGCCGCACGCAAGTAGTGTAGAGTGCTAGGACGACAACGCTGAGGAGCACAGTGCATCCTTGCCTGACATTAGCATTCCCCGGCTACCCTCAATGACATTAATCTTACATGTATACTTCCGCAGAAAACCACAACATGACCCTGAGGCTGTGTGTCTATGTGCATGTATGTGTGTACTATAAGTGTGCGTTCTAGTTAATACTTGAAGCTGCTGTGTCTCAAGCCTCACGTCACCTTGAGATGTGGAAGTAACATTGCTTCCTGCTTATATAATAATGTACAGCGAGTTCTGACGTCACTTTTTCGAAAGGGCTTTAAATCTTGCCTTAGTGCGACCATTATTCATAGAGTGTATATATTAATATACTGTAATCAAGAAAACTGTGTGCTCTCTAAGTAAACCTGAAAAAATGCACTGAATGGCATTATCTTGTATGAATAAAATCCAAAATGAAAAGTTTGTTCATGCTTCCATACAATTCAACACACGCATGCACACACGCACACAAATTCATTCGCAACAAAAATCATTCATTCATTACTTTTCATTGGTGGATTTTCTTCGAGTCTTTCTCATAACAGAGCGTTTTTGGTATCTCTTTATTTACCAGATCTTAACTTCATTCCATGTTCCTCGTCCTCATCAGCCCAGCTGTCTGCTTACCCTCTTCCCTCGGCCAGCGAACTCCTTGGTTCTCTCTATCGCCGCCATCTCTTCCTCTTCACTATTTTAGAGCGTATCTTAGCTCCTACTTCCTCTTCGCTATCAACCCTGTCTCTTCAAGATATATCTCCATTCCTTCCCACCTTTGCTGCCTCTGTCGCTGTGTCTTTCTTAAGGGCATGAAAGTCAACACTGCAGGGAACATTTGTCCTCACCACCCCAGTCAAAAGTCCTACAGTACAATTCAGCTTGTTTTAATGATCTTTTATGAAAGAAAAAGCCATGTTTGCGTCCCGAATAGGGATGTATATCGTTTGGATTTCATCGATACCAATATTAAAGGCCTACTGAAATGATTTTTTTTTATTTAAACGGGAATAGCAGATCCATTCTATGTGTCATACTTGATCATTTCGCGATATTGCCATATTTTTGCTGAAAGGATTTAGTAGAGAACAACGACGATAAAGTTTGCAACTTTTGGTCGCTGATAAAAAAAAGCCTTGCCTGTACCGTAAGTAGTGTGACGTCACAGGAGGAAGGGCTGCTCACATTTTCCTATTGTTTACAATGCAGCGAGAGGGATTCGGACCGAGAAAGCGACGATTATCCCATTAATTTGAGCAAAGAATGAAAGATTCGTGGATGAGGAACATGAGAGTGAAGGACTAGCGTGCAGTGCAGGACGTATCTTTTTTCGCTCTGACCGTAACTTTGGCACAAGGGCTCATTGGATTCCACACTTTCTCCTTTTTCTATTGTGGATCACGGATTTGTATTTTAAAGCACCTCGGATAGTATATCCTCTTGAAAATGAGAGTCGAGAACGCGAAATGGACATTCACAGTGACTTTTATCTCCACGACAATACATCGGCGAAACACTTTAGCTACGGAGCTGACGTGATAGCATCGGGCTCAAATGCAGATAGAAAAAAAATAAATAAACCCCTGACTGGAAGGATAGACAGAAGATCAACAATACTATTAAACCATGGACATGTAAATACACGGTTAATGCTTTCCAGCCTGTCGAAGCTTAACAATGCTGTTGCTAACGACGCCATTGAAGCTAACTTAGCAACGGGACCTCACAGAGCTATGCTAAAAACATTAGCTATCCACCTACGCCAGCCAGCCCTCATCTGCTCATCAACACCCGTGCTCACCTGCGTTCCAGCGACCGACGGAGCGACAAAGGACTTCACCCGATCACCGATGCGGAGACGGAGGAAGTCAAGGTGAGGTCGCCGGCTAGCGCATCTGCTATCCATCTCAAAGTCCTCCTGGTTGTGTTGCTGTAGTCCGCCGCAAATACACCGATCCACACCTACAGCTTTCTTCTCTGCAGTCTCCATTGTTCATTAAACAAATTGCAAAAGATTCACCAACACAGATGTCCAGAATACTGTGGAATTTTGGTATGAAAACAGAGCTTTTTTGTATTGCATCCAATGGGGTCCGAATACTTCCGTTCTCTCCGTGACGTCACGCGCATACGTCATCATATCTAGACGTTTTCAACCGGAAGTGTCGCGGGAAATTCAAAATTGCACTTTATAAGTTAACCCGGCCGTATTGGCATGTGTTGCAATGTTAAGATTTCATCATTGATATATAAACTATCAGACTGCGTGGTCGGTAGTAGTGGGTTTCAGTAGGCCTTTAATATCCCTTATCGGTACTCTTATCAGTACCTTATGTAATTTGTGGATGTGAAAAAATGCATTTTTATTAGCACAAAAAGTTGTGCACCCGCAACATCACCATATAACATCTCACAGCAGTCTTTTATCAGCACCTGCTTATTAAGTCTTAAACAAGTCAACTATATGTGCAGTGCAATGTGCAATGGAGGTTTTAAGTCTCAATCTTGTAAAGACCACACATACCCATTACTGTGCTTCTGTTCATTACAATTACACTCAGTATATCCAGCCATTTATTTTCTACCGCTTGTCCCTATATAAACATTTAAAATATGAGTTTGTTGGTTGGTTGGTGTCAGTTTATATCAAACTTGCATACAATTACTATGTCATACATCACATACCAATATTAGTAATAATAATGATAGTAATAAAATAACACAAAGTAAATATTAATTTGTGGTATTCATGCTCATTCACAGACCTTTAACATGATATCTCTTATCAAATATTTAATACAAATCAATACAATCAATTAGCCTGTTAGTTGGGTGTGCATTTTGAAACAATTGGAATAGTTATTTGTGTGTTACACACAGACCTATTTGAGTGTTGGACTGGAAGCCAGTGTTGACAACCATCGACGTACATGTGTCTGTGTCGTGTGTGTATTATATGAATAAAAAGACCCAGTGATTATTTTGAGTTCACGTTTTTGAGTGGATTAATATTGGCCTGTGGATTACTGGATCACTTAGAGGACGGTCGTGTTGATGAAGCACGCTGAAGTGGCGGTCATGAGTTAAGTGGTGTTGACTTCAAACTGACACTAACTCTTATTAGCGTGCGTGACTTAAGGGACCAGGAGGAAATGTTATGTTACAAACTTTTGTGTGGTGTTGCTTCCTTATTTTTGATTATTCCAAGCTGATAATCATCTACCCGTGCATAGTCGCAGCACTTGAACCAAATGTGTGTTGCATGTCATAAATACGACGGTCAGCTGGATTAAAAATAAATGTAGATTTTTAGGTCCATCTCCGCACCCACTAAATGCGCATATACATCATACATCACCAGCCAAAAGGACCTTTCATAACCTGTAAACTGTTTTGAAATATTGTATTGTTATTTTTATACCAAATAATATATTGCAGGAATGGGTTTGAATAGAGAATTTATTCTGAATCAAATAGTCACCCAAAGGATTGTAAAGTTTTTGTAAGATTTTCATCCCTTTACTGTATACACATTGTCACACAGCCACTATGGATATATATATGCACACTACCGTTCAAAAGTTTGGGGTCACCCAAACAATTTTGTGGAATAGCCTTAATTTCTAAGAACAAGAATAGACTGTCGAGTTTCAGATGAAACTTCTCTTTTTCTGGCCATTTTGAGCGTTTAATTGACCCCACAAATGTGATGCTCCAGAAACTCAATCTGCTCAAAGGAAGGTCAGTTTTGTAGCTTCTGTAACGAGCTAAACTGTTTTCAGATGTGTGAACATGATTGCACAAGGGTTTTCTAATCATCAATTAGCCTTCTGAGCCAATGAGCAAACACATTTTACCATTAGAACACTGGAGTGATAGTTGCTGGAAATGGGCATCTATACACCTATGTAGATATTGCACCAAAAACCAGACATTTGCAGCTAGAATAGTCATTTACCACATTAGCAATGTATAGAGTGTATTTCTTTAAAGTTAAGACTAGTTTAAAGTTATCTTCATTGAAAAGTACAGTGCTTTTCCTTCAAAAATAAGGACATTTCAATGTATATATATATATCCATGGTCATATATACAGTCGTGGTCAAAAGTTTACATACACTCACTTGTAAAGAACATAATGTCATGGCTCTCTTGAGTTTCCAATACTCTACAACTCATATTTTTTTGTGATAGAGTGATTGGAGCACATACTTGTTGTCCCTTGGCAAGTTTCACTGCGATAAGGCACTTTTGGTAGCCATCCACAAGCTTCTGGCAAGACTTTGGGAAGGCCATTCTAAAACCTTAATTCTAGCCTGACTTAGCACTTTTGACGTGTGTTTGGGGTCATTGTCCTTTTGGAACACACAGCTGCACCCAAGACCCAACCTCCGGGCTGATGATTTTAGGTTGTCCTGAAGAATTTGGAGGTGATCTTCCTTTTTCATTGTCCCATTTACTCTCTGTAAAGCACCAGTTCCATTGGCAGCAAAACAGGCCCAGAGCATAATACTACCACCACTATGCTTGACGGTAGGAATTGGTGTTCCTGGGATTAAAGGCCTCACCTTTTCTCCTGCAAGCATATTGCTGGGTATTGCGGCCAAACAGCTACATTTTCGTTTCATCTGACCACATAACTTTCCTCCAAAAGGTCTTATCTTTGTCCATGTGATGTCAGATGAAACAAAAATTGAGCTGTTTGGCCACAATACTCAGCAATTCCCAAAGTCCTGACTTAAACGTGTGGACAATGCTGAAGAAACAAGTCCATGTCAGAAAACCAACACATTTAGCTGAACTGCACCAATTTTGTCAAGAGGAGTGGTCAAAAATGTAACCAGAAGCTTGTGGATGGCAACCAAAAGCGCCTTATTGCAGTGAAACTTGCAAAGGGACATGTAACCAAATATTAACATTGCTGTATGTATACTTTTGACCCAGCAGATTTGGTCACATTTTCAGTAGACCCATAATAAATTGATAAAAGAACCAAACTTCATGAATGTTTTTTGTGACCAACAAGTATGTGCTCCAATCACTCTATGACAAAAAAATTAGAGTTGTAGAAATTATTGGAAACTCAAGACAGCCATGACATTATATTCTTTACATGTGTATGGAAACTTTTGACCACGACTGCATATATATATATATATATATATATATATATATATATATATATATATATATATATATATATATATATATATATATATATATATATATATATATATATATATATATATATATATATATACACACACATATAAATAAATACATCAATAAACAAATAAGCATATGATTGGAGTGTTGAGTTTCAGGTTTAAAGGAGCCATATGTAATAGTTTCATGTCAAGTCATCATTAAATGGCCCTTATGTCAAAAGGCATTAATAAATCATGTTCTTTTCAAATACCTTTATAACTGATAACGGTAGGTACATCTGGCACCTTTAAATAATTAGATTTACAGCCCCGAAAAATTATTGTTTTCATTTCGATGCCCCGCCCTCCACCGTTTGATCAATTAAAAAGTCTGTGAGTGTGTCACATCCAGGTTTCCAGTTACGCACCGCCCTCTTCGTCGAGCTACTGGCACTGGTAAAGTTACTAAACATGTCAGACCTTTATAAATCTAAAAAGCGTTGTTACGATTCTCAACTTATTCATGACAAAGCCAGGAACAAAACAAGGATTTGTATTGAGGATGCCTTTGAAAGATGGAGACGATTGAAGGCGGAGAAGATTTGCTAATTTCCTCTTTGATGGGTAAGTAAGGCATTTGCGTTTTCTTATTACTTGGAATAAATGGAAATTGACTTTTTGTATGTAAACTATATTGTCCAATACAGTCTATGATCTTGTCTAACAAAGCTTGTATGTTCCTACAACGAATGCTTAGGAGTGAAGCAACATCACACTAGTGTAGCTTAGCATGCTAGCCCGGTCAATAACACATCTACATATAGGCTAACGAGGGAAATATATGCCCATTAGCCTGTATGTCGATATGTCATCTAACTGACAGGGAAAAATATATTTTCGACAAATAAAACTTATGTGGAAATGGATAGTGTTAGTGCCTATTTCGTTCTCAATATACTGACAAGCTGATGAAAGGCATTCCAACATTTAGCACAGCTAATTGCGGTTTCTGGTACATATGGGGTGGTATTTTCTGGGAACAATATAATGCATTACATGTAATGATTTTCTACTTTGTGTATTGACATGGTAGTAGGCTATATGATTTATGTGTAACGTGATTTTAGTGTAACGTGGGTTGGCTGATAGAATTGCACTCTGCACTGAAAAATGGTGATGTGCGTACATGGAAGAGAATGCAGTGCGTCAGGTTGGATGCAACATGGAGTTATGCTGAACGAAATGTGGAGATAATTTTACTGTTGGCCTTGGCTTGCCATCAAAGGAGGTCTATGTGATATATATTATGTAACTAGACATTTTAGCAGGGTAATGCCAACAATCTGTCCCGACTCCCGACGAAATTATTGCTGCGTAACTTTACAAATACATCGGCATCAGTAAAATGTTGCATAATTACTTACTAAACCATCTTGCAAGAAGAATAAACAAGAGAAACCTACAGCATAGGACTCGTCGATTGCCATTTGAGGTTCCTTGGAGTAGGAGTTGGTTTCGGTTGTGTATCTGGCAACCTCAGTCACGGAGCGTTGGAGGGGACTACAGCATTTTGACCGTGATTGCAGTACCATTTATGGCCACATTCGTACATCTGGCACCTTTAATGGCCTACTGAAATGATTTTTTTTTATTTAAACGGTGATAACAGATCCATTCTATGTGTCATACTTGATCATTTCGCGATATTGCCATATTTTTGCTGAAAGGATTTAGTAGAGAACATCGACGATAAAGTTCGCAACTTTTGGTCGCTGATAAAAAAAGCCTTGCCTGTACCGGAAGTAGCGTGACGTCGCAGGTTGAAGGGCTCCTCACATTTCCCCATTGTTTACACCAGCAGCGAGAGCGATTCGGACAGAGAAAGCGACGATTACCCCATTAATTTGAGCGAGGATGAAAGATTTGTGGATGAGGAACGTGAGAGTGAAGGACTAGAGTGCAGTGCAGGACGTATCTTTTTTCGCTCTGACCGTAACTTAGGTAAAAGCGCTCAGTGGATTCCACACTTTCTCCTTTTTTTATTGTGGATCACGGATTTGTATTTTAAACCACCTCGGATACTATATCCTCTTGAAAATGAGAGTCCATGAACGCGAAATGGACATTCACAGTGACTTTTATCTCCACGACAATACATCGGTGAAGCACTTTAGCTACGGAGTTAACATGATAGCATCGTGCTTAAATGCAGATAGAAACAAAAGAAATAAGCACCTGACTGGAAGGATAGGCAGAAAATCAACAATACCACTATCAGGAGACACCGAACCAAACACTGGACCTGTAACCACACGGTTAATGCTGTGCCGCCTGTCGAAGCCTAGCAGTGCTGTTGCTAATGACGCCATTGAAGCTAACTTAGCTACGGGACCTCGTCAGAGCTATGATAAAAACATTAGCGCTCCACCTACGCCCGCCCTCATCTGCTCATCAACACCCGTGCTCACCTGCGTTCCAGCGATCGACGGCGCGACGAAGGACTTTACCCGATCATCGATGCGGTAGGCGGCTAGCGTCAGGTAGCGCGTCTGCTATCCAAGTCAAAGTCCTCCTGGTTGTGTTGCTGCAGCCAGCCGCTAATACACCAATCCCACCTACAGCTTTCTTCTTTGCAGTCTCCATTGTTCATTAAACAAATTTCAAAAGATTCACCAACACAGATGTCCAGAATACTGTGGAATTTTGAGATGAAAACAGAGCTGTTTGTATTGGGATACAATGTGTCCGAATACTTCCGTTTCAACCATTGACGTCACGCGCATATGTCATCATACATAGACGTTTTCAACCGGAAGTTTCGCGGGAAATTTAAAATTGCACTTTATAAGTTAACCCGGCCGTATTGGCATGTGTTGCAATGTTAAGATTTCATCATTGATATATAAACTTTTAGACTGCGTGGTCAGTAGTAGTGGGTTTCAGTAGGCCTTTAAACAAAGAGTTTGACAGAAATACGGGTTTCCATTTAGGAATTACAGCCACAGGCAATTATGTAGCAGTAGTGATTGCTCTAAGACTGCAAAGGAAGCTCAGTTTCTCCTAAATTGTCAAAAAAAATAAAATAATAGGTGGTCGAATATGTACTGTGGTATTTACATTTCATTGACTAAATATGCGCTAGAATGGGTTTATTTGTTGTTCAAAATCAGCTTATTTTTCATTGTGGTAGCGTCACAGTGCAATAAACAATGTTGAAGCTGAGTATCCATTGACTTCAATGGGGGAGCATTGAGTGGGTTTTTCCTGTAGCTTTAATTCCTAAATGGTAAATGACATCATTTTTGTCAAAGTTCTCAAATTAAAGTTGAAAGTTTACACTTGCATCACGTGTTCATTTATTTAAAGATTATTTATTTCTAATCCATTGTGAATGGTGTATAATGTAAAGGCAAAAGCATAAACAACAGTCACTGTCAAAATAATAGTGGACCTGCTTAGATTAACTAGGTTTACAATACAACAAGACTGACCATTTTAAAATGGTGGTTATAATTTGAAATATCTGTGAAAAGTTTGGATATACTTACTCATTGCTCTAAATCTCTTGACTGGTAGTGCAGATGGTGTGAGATCGATTTCTGGCCAGGGCCTAATCACCAAGACATTGCATTGGAGATATCAAGTGCCAGGTCCAAGTCGAATGCCTCAAGAAGGGCATATGGTGTAAAAAAAACTAATCCAAATCAAATCATGCATGACTCGCTTTGGTAACCCCTTGACTGGGAAAGGCCAAATACAAAAAGCTAAAGTAAATGAATGAATACAAGTGAAAAAAATAAAAATATTCATGCATTCTTTCTACATTTTTTTCCTCACATGCTGCTTCTGGTCTGTAGGACAGGGCGTGGTAGAGTATGATGTGAATTTGCGATGAAAAATGAGCTGAGCAATATTACATTACATTGCTGTTTTTCATTGTAAGGATTTATTGCCCCGCCCCACTCCTCCCACCACCTTCCGCTTTGACATGTCCTTAAGCAGATCATATGAAACTCAGTAAACTTGAATATATATGTTAATATTTCCATTTATTCATGGGACGTGAATCAAAGGATAGTGTATTCGATGTGAGGGTTTTTTTTCCCCAGTTTCTGTCAGCCGCCCTTTGACCTTTGCTGAATGTCAGCATGCGAGCGCTGGGGGCCGGCCTGTCACGTCCCACTTCAAAATGCCCAATAAAGCTGAAATGGTTTAAAAAATAATGGTGATACATATCTGGGAACGGCTGTCCTTCATGGCCCAATGTTCCCGGCGGGCTTTGTAGCATCTCCCTCTCTCTTTTGCCCTTTTAGTAGCCGTCTCCATTCTGCCGTCCACCGTGAAAATCTGCGCCTTATAGTTTAATGAAAGAAAAATAATTTTAATAAACAATGTTTTTAATTGACTCACAGCCAACCCTTGGGGGCTTAAATCTTAAACATGAGTGGGATTTTAGAAAAATCACCTACCCACTGTGTCTTTAGGGAGATCCTGGCAACTGGTTTGCAGTACCATGCAGCAACTTATCTCACATTTGACACAAAAGTTATCAGGTTGAAAGGGCAACCTGAAATGAAAACACCTGAAGACATGACCTCAGCTAAAATCGTACAGCAATTAATAAGCGATGCAAATCTACCAAACTCAGCTGGCAAGTCTGGGAAATCTACTGTTCTTTCTCTGACAATAATACATTTGACAATTAATCAATATTCAATATGATTCAAATATTAATTAATTATTAATTGGTGAAATTATCACATTTTTAAAATATGTCGAGAGTGCTTTGACTTAAGAACCTTTACTAATGTAGAGCTTAATGAATAAGTTCCCCGTTCCTCACAGTCTATTGCGTGATGGATAATTTAATGGCTGAAGCCCCAGTTTTGTAAGAAGTTCTGGAGCCTTTGCTCTCATCTGCACGCAAAATAACTTCTTTGTGACATTATGGTGGATATTTTCAGAGCACGAGTACACAAGTTTGTGTGTGTGTGCTGGAATTTGGATGGCAGAGTCTGTGAAGTGAAGGACGTGTCTGCTGGCTGATCACCGAGCAATACTTAGTTTTCGCTGCAAAATATATTGTTCAATGCAGTGATGTGCGGTCAGGTGGGCAGGTGAGGAAGAGCCTTACTTTTATGTTGGAAAAAACCCAACACTAATTCATAAAATACATTTTGTTCTGTTATTTGCACATTTTCTAATCATATACTGGGAAAAAAACCTGAATTTAGACTTCCACTATTGATGTCCCAGTCTACTTAGGGCCCAATTTTCTAAGATCCAATTACCACACAGTAAACAGTATGTGCAATCTATTAAAATAGCGTGTACTCTTCAGTGGGCGTGTTGCGTGCGATTTACTAACGCTGCGCGTGCAATTGTAAAGTGGTCTAGACCGCCTAACTTTAATGAGGATTTTGCGTGTACGATATGGGGAATCAACATGAAGAAATTCAATTACTGCACATTCATGTTATCATGCTCCTACCTGCGACATTTTGCTATGTTTTCAAACAAGCAACAGACATACACTACTTGTTATTGGCATTTTAGAAGCAGTCCTACATTGCATCTACAATGACACCATTTATTTATTTATTCTTACAGCTGAAGGTGCGCTCATTGGTGAGCGGCTGGACATTACTCCGTTCAAGACAGAAAAAAATGCTTACTTAAAGAAGTTCTTTAAGAAATATTCTAAAATGGATTGATGGATGGATATTCTATGTGAAACTTGGTCCAAACGAGCCGTTTGGAATTTGAGATTTTGGTGACATATTTTGCTTTAAATACATCAGTGGATATCTCCATCTATGGTAGAGGTTTATCCAAAGAGCTTTGCGCGAGTCCGCCATTTTAATTCACTTGTAGTCCGACGTTATAGTCAATAAGCTCCTTTTTCTCTGTCCTCTTGTTGTGGGGCAGACTGGCTCGTACGTGCACATGCATCCTCCGCTGTTGCCTTTTCTAATATACAGTAGCGTATAGTTCTCCCTTATATCTGTCAGTAGACTCCATATAGAAGCACTAACAACTACCACATGACTGCCGGGGAGAAGATGCAGTCGAAGTGAGCTTAGCCTGGAGGAGGACTTTGGCACATAATTAAGAGCACCCACAAAACGGCTCATGAGTCAGAACGCGGCTTGAAGATGGTCTGTAAAACAAAATCTATGCAAACGTTTACCAAAGCACCACCATTACATGTTATGTAGATCACAAGGAAGTGTTTTAAATGTAGAAAACAATGATGATCTGAAATTTATGTTTACATGCTTTCAAATAAAAGAAAGCACACAAAAGGATGCAACAGTTATAATTTCAACACTGGCGGCCAAACTATATTAGAAGCTTTTAAGTTAATTGTTAACTTACCAATGAAGATGTTTAAGACTTGGCATCGATGGCCACATCCACGAAAGCCAACTGGCTAGCATAAGCAATAGCAGCAGGGTGTTTATCAAATGGCTTGTGGACAACAAATTGTCATCAAATTTGCAAAAAAAAGAAAAATCATCCTCAAGTAAGAGCTGTTCGGCTCGGCCTTTTAGAATTAGTTTCGTACCTTTTTGGTAAATGTGTGTTTGAGGTGGCCACTTCGAGGCCTGAGTGTGTAGGAAGACAAAGAGCAGGGGCCTCATGTATTAAGCTTGCGTAGAGTGCACAAAAACCTGCAGTACGGCCTTTTTTCATGGCAAAGTTGAGATGTATCAAGAGTAAACTTGACGTGGAAACTTCGGTTCCCTCACGCCACCGTGATGCTTCACGTACACACATTTCCACAGGCCGTGGATACTTTGGCGACACAGAGGTGGTCGTTCGAGCTTTGCCAACATTTGATTTCAACAATGTAAAAAAGATCAAGGCAAAGACACAAATTTCACTTTTTTGCCAATGCACTTATTGTTTCATATTAATATTTGTGAGGATGTTAATTTATGACATACTTTATGTAGGTGTTCATTTTGCCAGCTGTTGCTATCACAATGTGTTCCTGTGACTCCTTGGCCACGTCAAGCGGACAGCAGCTGCCGGTTGCGGCGTATTGCAGAGGTGTGGACTCGAGTCACATGACTTGGACTCGAGTCAGACTCGAGTCATGAATTTGATGACTTTAGACTCGACTTGACAAAATGTAAAGAGACTTGCAACTCGACTTAGACTTTAACATCAATGACTTGTGACTTCACTTGGACTTGAGCCTTTTGACTTGACATGACTTGCTACTTTCCCCAAAACCTAAAGCTTAAAAAGTTATTTGGGAGCGCTCCGTAGCTTTCATTTTCTACGTGTCTGTCTATCAGCGTGTGTGCTGCGTGTCAGCGTGTGTGCTCTCAGTACAACAGCCAATCAAATTAGATATACATTGTTTTCATCACACAGCATTCATCCAATCAAATTGCAGGACAACCAATGAACAAGAGTTGTCAAACAACGCGCCAGTGAGAAAGATTTATACCAAAGTTGGTTTCGTTTGGGTATAAAAACTACGACTTGGTCAACGAATTGCCGTATGCAAATCACGCAGTTGGAATATTACAGACGGAGACGCAACAACTTCCAACTTCGTTCGACATTTGAAGTTGCACAAAGAAGGGTAAGTTTTGAATGTAAGCTAACGTTTATTGGCTAAGTAACATGACTTTTATTTGCTGTGTAGTTAAATCAGTGAGGCTGTAAACTCACTGCTAACGTCATAACCATAGACATCTTATAAGGGTACACAGCATCGAGCGCTACTGCCTACTGGCGCAGACGAGACGCGGGGCCGCCATCTTGGAGTGGTGATCCGCTCCACTCAGTGCAATTCATTTGACAGGAGCAATGAACTGTCAACGCATTTAATTCATTTTACCTCACTGAATACCACTCATTTTCACACGCTTTTTTGTCATACGTGTAGCTATGATAACGGACACATGTTTTATTATTCATAGTTTGCTTAACAGTAATAGAATATTCTTATACGCTATAAGTGACCAGACGTCCGAGATTAAAACTGGGAATATAATCCCAGAGAAGGGGAAAAAACGGTCAGCTATTTTTAAATTGAAGAAACAATATGATGACGTTATATATACATGCTACATAAACAATGTATGAATACATTAGATATCTATATATCTTATAGACCGTATCTCTGTTGCTGCAGCAGCAGAGAGTTTATTCTGTCTTGACACTTTGTATTGATATGTTGTATTACATTCTTCCCTTAAATGATAATGTTTACAGTGATTGTTATATATGTATTTTTTATGTATGTCGCTTTGGATAAAAGCGTCTGCCAAATACTTAAACATATGTAAACACCTGAAAGTCTTTATATCAGCTAAAACCACCAATCTGTTTCACTGGATTCAGAATAAAACCAAATTCTGTTTTACCCAACAATGTTAGTATTTGAATATTGTTACTTGAAGACTTATTCCTGGTTACAATTATACTGTTAAGAAAGTATTGTCTTATATTTTGCCTAAAATGAGAATGCATTATAATCAATGGCGGCTGGTGAATTTTGTTTTAGTTGGGGCTGAAAGTTTGTAAACCAAACCCCTGTAGGGGGGTCATCCTCCTCCAGAAGATTTATTTGTGATTTTCACATACAAATATTGAAGATCTTTGCTCCTTCTCAACTCTGTGGTAATGTTATTTTCATAAAATACAACCAATAGTACATTAATGTTAAATCTTACTTGTGAAAAGTAATCCCCCGATTCCTATTTTCAACAGTCCGCTCATTTGAGCAGGAAAACGCTGAACACCAGCCCGGCATCTTTGTTTTCTACCTGTCAACTGTCAGTTTAGGCTGCTCGCCGGCTCCTCATCACCACTTCAAGATGCAAATTGCTCGCGTCACAGCAACCAATATTGCGTCTACTTATAAGATGTTTATGGTTATAACGTCATTTCAAACACGGCAATATGTTGCGTCCACTGCAGTTTGCCACCTTATTCATACTTTTTGTCAAGTGATTTTTTAAGCAGGGTTGCATGAGGTACCTACACATAACGTTACGTTAGTAAATGTATCACACACAGTAACATAACGTTAGACGGCGGTCAGCAGCACCGCGTATTTTAGCCACCTACAAAAAGACAAACATAGTCAAATAAAGGTCAGTTAAAATATATACTATATTAAGAATATGTGTACATATTGCATAGGGCCCTGACATCTAAAAAGTACAACTCTGTTCATTGTTATGTTCATGTATTTGTTATGTTTTTCATGTGTGTACACACATCAACACACATACAGTATGAGATGAGATCAATGAAATAAGGTAAGAACAGAATAGAAACTGCTGTGGAACTAGTTACAATGCAATATGCCATGGAAATACAATGTTAACACTTTTGTACAAATAAGTACAGTTGCACTTGTTTTTGCAAATGTGTTTATTCTGTAAAGGAATGAGTTAAATGTTTAAAATTGTTTAAACTATTAAAATTACTGGTTAATAGTGCTATTATGAATTGCAATGTCAGTACTATTTTCTTTCCTGCTATTTCAAATGCACTTGTTTTAATAAATAAATACAGCGGTTTAAAAGCATACACAATCTGTGTAAAAATATTAGTCTGTGGTCAAAAGGACTTGAAAGGACTCGAAACTCAAAATGCAGGACTTGTGACTTGACTTGAGACTTTCCAGTCTTGACTTTGGACTTGACTCGGGACTTGCCTGTCTTGACTCGGGACTTGACTCGAGACTTGAGGGCAAAGACTTGAGACTTACTTGTGACTTGCAAAGCAATGACTTGGTCCCACCTCTGGCGTATTGGCACCTGAGACTCTGTGTTACATAAGGCTGAGACAGCAAGTCCTCTTTGTGGTTGTAATTAGGGATGTATACAGTTAGGATGTTATTGATTCAATACCGGTAATCATCAGTACTCTTATCGGTACTATATTTAATTGGTGTAAATAAAGATGTGAAAAATTTCATTTTTAATTACCATTTTTATTTGATTTATTATTTGTATTATTATCGCTTCTTTATTTGTGATTATTCCAAGCTGATTATCAGATCCGAGGGATGGCCGATATTGCAAAAAAATAAGAAAAATGGTCACATCTTGATTAATATCACAATTGTTTTACATTGTTTTTAACTTTCCAGTTTTAAAGCATTTATACTAATAAAACATAAACAGCCCTAAAACTTATGTTTTAGGGCTGTGAATCTTTGAGTACCACACAATTTGAGTCAAATCCTGGGGTAATGATTTGAATTAGAATCGATTATCGATTTTACATATCATTGCAGCGACTATCTTTTCAAAAGGGGTGCAGCACTACTTTATCCCCAGTCCTCTCGTCTGTTTTGGCGGTGCACATACATCATCTTCTTCACCTTCTTCCCGATGTCCAAAATGTTTTTTTTATTTCAGCCTGCGTGTGGTTATCGGAGCACACAGCATTTGACAGGCTCTCAATCTCAACCCTTTTTCGTTCGCTCGAAACACGAGAAAGAAGCACCTCCTACCGACTCATACTTATTTCTGATTGCCCTTAGTGTTCAGATCTAGGGAACATGGCTAATTTCAATATGATTTGCATATTTGTACGGGGGTGTGGCTTGTGTGTGTTCCGGGTAAGCCAACCAAGCAGACATCTGCAATCAATTCCACCTTGATTGTGATGTAACAAAGAAATGTGCTTGGATTAGTGCATGCACACACTTTAATACATGTAAATATTTTCTTGCGTACGCTGTTCTCTGGATTTCAACATACACCACTTTTTAGTAGGAAATCCATGCAACTCTTAATACATGAGGCCCCTGGCCTGGCAGCTAGCCTGACTACATGGAGATGAGTATTTGTGAAGTGCATGGTCCCCATAATCATGATTTCTCCAGACAAACTGTCCTTCGACTCACAATGACAGCATTTCAGTCACGTTATGTCAATTTCTGTGACTTTCTGGGTTTAATAGTAGATTGCATTATTTGGCCAATTCCATGGTTTCGTCTGCGATTCTGTTAACGCGGGAATCATAGAGCCCTAGATAACGTTTATTTTGCTGCCCTCAGCTGCGCATTTAGCACAAAGTTTGTTCATTCTGTTCATATCTATGATTTTGTTTACTTCTGTTGTACCATATAACCACAAGTGGAGCGAGAAAAGGTTGATTCTGACTGACTGTTGTCATGGACATTTTCTCCTTGTTTCATCAAGTTAATATATGCTCACTGCTGTTAGAGAAAAATCATACTGAGAGTAGTTGTAGTGCCCTGAGTCAATATGAATTGGAAGCATTCTTAAGTTAGCTTTACACAGAAGAAGAAGCTAGTGGCTTTTGTTTGAAAACAACTTCATTTAAACTGACAAAATGCAAGTAAGAGATTTTAATGCGATGCTCAACGAATGAATGAAATTGACCACCGAGATGGAGAATTATATGTACAAGCTGAAAAATGTCTTCAAACTAGACTTTTAGACAAAACAAAAGTAAATCTAACTTTAACAAAAACACCAGTTCATTTTTGCAGTAAAATGTTATGAAGCAATGAAGAAGCAATGTGAAAATGCTTCAAACACAGAAACTATTCAAATTTAGAAACACACAAACAATGTTGTAAATATGTTTCAAATAAAAATAATCCGGTCAAATAAATACTGCAGAATCAAATAAAAAATGCTGCAAATGCCAAAAAACACACACAGACAAAACAAGTTTGCAGGGATACACAATAAAACATTTACAGATAACTTCCTGCTTCTCAAGACCGGCACTAATAACTTGTTTGTATCCAATATATATTTTTTAAATATATATTTAACTGTAGTTTGTTCACACCTTTCTTTGTGGTTGGCTTTGGGGTAGGTATTTTTATTTTTATTTTTTTATTTTTTTTTAAAGCACTGCAGTTGCTTAAAATCAGGGACAGCGATGGTATTTTTGAACCGGCGGACCAAACTGTCACCAGATGATTTCAACTCAATTAGTTATTTTTCCTCTCCAAGCCTTAATAAAAGCATGTTTTATTTAAATATTTTATAATAACGGCAGTGTAACATATGTACTGTACTTAAATAAAAAAGTTTGTATACTGAACATAACATTTACATTTTAATGACAGACAAAGAAGTCACAAAATGACAATGCAGAAGAAAGTAGTAATGATAATAATATAAAAGTAATAAATAATAGTAATAATACAGAAGTCTAGATAATGTGTGTTTTTCCCACAAGTAAAAATATACTGTTTCATGGCAAAATCTAACATTCTGGGGCAATTATTTTACATTTTCAGTACATATAAGTAAGTCTTGCCTTGTTTGAGTGTGTTGCTCCTGGACTTTTCACTTTTGCATATACTTTACATTCCTAATCCCAACCAAAAGAATAGATATTGGTCTAAAATCAACCCTGACACACTTTTGCAGCTTAAACATGCCGGCAGTCATCGGTACAGTATAGATCTTAGCTATGCATTTGCCCCGCCCACTTTCATTATCTTGCTGTCTCCCTCAAAGTGCTTCGCCACATTTCCAGCTGAAAACAATGCAGCACTATTTTGAATCTGAACAGGAAGTGCAGGGACAATATGAGACTGTGTCTCTATAGTGTGACACCACGCAGCATCTCTGTATGGGCCTGCGGACCTACATTATTTAGCGCGATGAATGTATTCACTTGGCTTTAAGTGCAAAGATGTAAGCGTACATATTAAAGTGTTGCACATGTTCCACAGGCAGGGGAAAACAAGACAGGATAGTCATTAGAAAAAGTAAAAAAAGGATGAAACCACACATTGTCCTAACTTGGAGAGAATGTCTGCGCCCAAGGGCGTCATTGTAAGAAGGAGGCGGGAGGAGCTTAGCCCTCAGGGGATTCACTTGATGTGAGCGTACAAAGCGCGCAAGCGAAAAATTTTGCACTTGCAAGATCTTTTCGCTCACAAGAGGTGGTGGAGTGATTGTTATTAGTGTATCATATATTTCTGATGACAATTATACATACTGTAAATGAGCTTCGCTCTCTTTTTTCAGCAACTAAAATCAGTCACTATCATGCTAACCATTTGACTTAGTTTGCTAGCTTGCTTTTTATTTATCAAAATGGGAGCACCTGTTCCAATAATTACATGAGACTGTTACCTGTTCAGCTCTCACTGGATCGGTTCGCAGCCGAGTGTGAAGCGACTGGGATGGGAATCAGCACCTCCAAGTCCGAGTCCATGGTTCTCGCCCGGAAAAGGGTGGACTGCCATCTCCGGGTTGGGGAGGAGACCCTGCCCCAAGTGGAGTAGTTCAAGTACCTCGGAGTCTTGTTCACGAGTGAGGGAAGAGTGAATCGTGAGGTCGACAGGCGGATCGGTGCGGCGTCTTCAGTAATGTGGACGCTGTATCGATCCGTTGTGGTGAAGAAGGAGCTGAGCCGGTAGGCAAAGCTCTCAATGTACCGGTCGATCTACGTTCCCATCCTCACCTATGGTCATGAGCTTTGGGTTATGACCGAAAGGAGAGGATTACAGGTACAAGCGGCCGAAATTAGTTTCCTCCACCAGGTGGCGGGTCTCTCCCTTAGAGATAGGGTGATAAGCTCTGTCATCCGGGAGGAGTTCAAACTAAAACCGCTGCTCCTCCACATCGAGAGGAGCCAGATGAGGTGGTTCAGGCATCTGGTCCGGGCACGTCCGACCGATAGGAGACCACGGGGAAGACCCAGGACATGTTGGGAAGACATGTCCTGGGAAGACATGCGTTCCCGGCTGGCCTGGGAACGCCTCGTGATCCCCCGGGACGAGCTGGACGAAATGGCTGGGGAGAGGGAAGTCTGGGCTTCCCTGCTTAGGCTGCTGCCCCCGTGACCCGAACTCGGATAAGCGGAAGAAGATGGATGAATGGATGGATGTTACCTGTTAGCTATTAGCTCTTAACTGGAGCTAATTGGTACTTCCAGGTGTTGCAAAAACGTCCTTTCTTGAAAGACTTCTGTAAGTCCATCTTGTAGACGGGTTCTCCTAATGCTGCTGCTCTCTGTCTGGCTCTGGCTGTGTGCAGCATGCACACTGTTATAGGGCCGTAACTAGGATTTGACAAATACAGAGGTCAAAAATTGGTGGTCCAAGCGGAGCTTTGAAAGGCTGAAATCATGGGTATTCCAGCTCCATATAAATATTACAATGAGAAACACAATGAATGTCCAGAATAACAAAAGCTGTCACGGCTGTTTACACCAGGCCGTGCCCTTTTGTTGGTGTTCTGCAGTGTTTTTGAGTTCGTTCCTATCCTGCTCTTTTATTTTGGTGACTCTTCCTTTTGTGTTGGTGTTATTTTGTGACCGCTTCACACATCTTTGTCATAGAGCATTTCCCCTCACCTGTTTTCTGTTTGCAATCAGTTCTATTTAAGTTGAGTGTGAGCCACCATTCATTGTTGGAACATTTTCTGTTGATGCTACTATCCTTGATCCTCTGATGACCATAGACAAACCTTTTGGACACTTAATGCAAGTAACTCGAACTGTGTGGACGCCGTCAGCTCCACATTCCCTGTAAGTGTTTTGCATTTTGTTTTGTTTCGTCATAGCCTGTTTAGTCAGAGCACTTCCCCGTTGCTCTCGCTTTTTGTTAGTTTTATTAATAAATTCCCCTTTGTTACCACACGCTCCAACCTCGCTAATCTGCATCCCTAAAGTCACGACAACTTCCGGCGTCTCTCATGACGCACCGCTCATCTACATATTACAAAAGCTTTCACTGAGGTAGAACTATCACGTGTTATATTTAACATATTTGACAATCGGCACGATTGTAAAAGTCCACTTTTTTTATTAACATGTTAAAGGTTAGCGTATTAAATTTTTTAAACTTCATTAAAACAAACATTCATTAAAAACCTTACTACAATTTCAACTATGACAAGGATTTGAACCCAACACCTTCTGCTTTGCAACTCAAGTACTAATGACGCACGCCCCGAGAACCACCGGAAGTCCAAGGGAGAAATCGAGTCCCATATTCTTATTAATGACAGAGCATAATGTGGCCAGTAATACGTTTAGGGTAAAAGTTTATATGAAGTGCCTTGTCATTTAATAATTTACATTTGACATGTGCTTCTTCACGCAACACCCCCCGTCCTCACAAATTGCAAAACCCTACGCACAGCATGTGTTCTGCGTTTAGGGCAGAGCGGGCCTAATCTCTGTGAGGAGAATCTGGCTGACTGACAGCTTTTCACATCAATTTCAGTCAGGTGAAACCAACATTAGTCACGTCTGTATAATTTTATGTTAACGTTATGTTGACAGCACATTTCGGATGGGATGATGTTTAAAGCAAAAGTGGACTCCGTTGCATTAAGTTGTTGTCTGGGAGTTGTAGCCAGCTGTGCTTGACCAAAGTTCATATATGAGCTACCCACTGTATGGTGATGTACACAAAATACATTTGCAGTCAGTTATATAATCGTCTTTTTATCACTTGAAAAAAATTCAGAAGACATGACCTGCAGCCATACTTGCCAACCCTCCCAATTTTCCCGGGAGACTCCCGAATTTCAGTGCCCCTCCCGAAAATCTCCCGGGGCAACCATTCTCCCGAATTTCTCCCGATTTCCACCCGGACAACAATATTTTGGCACTGCCTTTAGCGTCCTCTCTCACCTGAAAAGGAGACTATTATATATGTCTCCGTTATCCAGAGGTTTACCTATAACACATAAAGTAGGCAGGCACGGAGCTATTTCTCAGCGTGTGTTTATTCCAGCCGGCACGTTAATACACTGACACACAACATCCGGATTCCCATCATAGAGTGTCCGCCCTGAGATCGGTAGGTTGGAGTTCAAATCCCAGCCGAGTCATACCAAAGACTATAAAAATGGGACCCGTTTCCCTCCCTGCTTGGCACTCAGCATCAAGGGTTGGAGTTGGGGGTTAAATCACCAAAATGATTCCCGGGCGCGGCGCCGCTGCTGCCCACTGCTCCCCAAGGGGATGGGTCAAATGCAGAGGACAAATTTCACCACATCTAGTGTGTGTGTGACATTCATTGGTACTTTAATCTTTAAAAAATGCATTGCTTCAAAACTACGGCAAGTAGTAATGTCCAAAAACATAACAGAGACGAAGCAGAAGAACGAAGAAGAGACATGGCAACGACGAGTAAGAAGAAGTACGCTTGCAAGTTCCAAAATGATTGGAAAAAATAATTTCAGTTCATCCAGGACAGCTCGAAGGGGAAGGGGTATGCTGCATACAAATTTTGTACGTTTGTAGATCAGACTTCTCCATTGAACACGGTGGCCGAACGGATATACTCATTCATGAACGGATTATTTACAGTATATATATATATATATATATATATATATAAGAAATACTTGAAAATATATACACCCCCCTTTTAGTGAAGTTATTTACAAAATGTATACATGGTAGGCTATAGGCTACTAGGAGCTAATAGCTAAGCACACAAGCTATCCATCCATCCATCCATTTGCTACCGCTTGTGCCTTACGGGGTCGCGGGGGGCCCTGGAGCCTATCCTAGCAGACATACGGAATATGTGTCCTTAATTGAACACTATTGTCTAAAATACAACATTTGTCAATATAAACATGTATGAAATAATTATAGTTGCATGTTACTTACAGATACAAAGTACCCACCGCAGAAGCATATTAAAAAGTATCGA
This sequence comes from Entelurus aequoreus, assembly GCF_033978785.1. Lineage (NCBI taxonomy): Eukaryota > Metazoa > Chordata > Actinopteri > Syngnathiformes > Syngnathidae > Entelurus > Entelurus aequoreus. Next base: position 5,880,184 of record NC_084742.1, on the reverse strand, counting down.
GGAACAAACATGTCCGCCTCATTCAACTTACTTTGTCATGAGCTTAATTTAATGAATTATTGTGACCTCTGGTTGTGGCCAAAAACAAATCAACACTCCACTTCAAAATGATTACATCTCTCGAGTCATAAGGTTGGTGTTTTTCATAATTACCATTGTCCTGTGAGTAATTTCACTTGATTCAAATGTTTCTAATATTCTACACTACAAAATAATGTCCTATGATTCATGCTATCATATCAGATTAATATCGGTATCAGTCAATACTCATGGTTCCAATACTGGTATACTATCCCAAGTAAAAAAAAGATGTATCGGGACACGTACTGTTTAGTCAATAATCCATTGGTGTATGTCAAAAAAAAAAAAGTGATTATTGCAGAAATGTGCACTTCATACAATACTATTACAAAGTTTTGAACAAAAAAATTATGTGTAATCGATTGTATTTTTGTCAAAATATTGGGGTGTTTATAAAATTAGATTATGCAAGCATGTAATTAACTGTGTTTAATCATGAAAAATCAAATGTGGTTAATCTACTTAAAAATAATTGTTAGATAGCCCTAATTATAATGTATACATAACAGGTTTAGGCAAATGAAAAGTATATGATGCATGTGAAAGAATGAGTGATGTTTTGTGCGTCAATACCGATATTTTTAATCAGTCTCAAATGTGTTCTGATCTGATGTACCCGAGCACCTGCTGTCAGTGAATCCTACACCACCCTTGGGTGCTCCAGTCTTGTGCGATCAAAGCAAATTATCACATATGCAAGCGGGAAAGCACGCACACACATCCATTCCCTGCTGGGACAATTTATTCTGGCAAGATGATGAGTGACAAGGCTGTGTGTGAGTTTGTGTGTGTCAGAGAGAGAGAAAGCAAGCGATAAGTAAACACACGCACAAGTGGTCAAAAATGATGAGTTAACGAGTGTGACAGTGTCAGCCTGGTCAGGGACAATGTCACGCTCATGACCACGAGGTGTGTGTTGACATATGTGCGTGTGCTGTAGTTCAGTTTTGTTGTGTGTCTTTCAGTGTGCATGTGCGTCATGTGTCACCAAAGTGGCATCACTATGTGACACACGTCTTGCTTAGTTCTGCACGCAAACCATGCGGCAAATTGATTGCATATAAAATGCTAATGCAAGCTTTACTGTCCTGATCTTGAACCGTCAGTGTCATTTAAAGGGACGGTGCACCTGTTCAGTGTGGGTTCAGAGACATACACAGGGGTCTGTGGGGGCTAAACTCATCTAAAGATGAAACGTGTATAGATAGCTCGGATAAGTATACGAATGCTTCAGTAATTAGGATCAAAGTCACCTCGAGGACACCAGCAGTTAAATATGTTCTTTCTAATGCAGTTTTTAGGGAAAGTAGCAGAAATACTCAAATAACGATGATTGATGCATTCCGCCCCAACGAAAAAAACAAAAGAAGAGCTCTGCTGCAAAACAAACGTTGCTCAGTGCCATCAATCAATAGGCTGTGAAGAGGCGGATCCGAAAGCCACACATTGATCATCGCACACACAGAATATGAGCATCTCCAAATGGTTTTCAATGAGGGCACCTATGCTATGGTGGACACAAGGGGGTGGAGCTTGTTGCACAACAGCAAGGAGGCAATGGCGGGAAGGTCCTTATACTTGAATATATTTAATCAAATTGTTTGTTATTCTCATATAGTTTAATGATATCACGCACTTATAATGATACAGTCCATTAGTCTGTGCATATGACCAAATAGTGTGCCCTGAAGCATCATTTCTGGATGCCTCCACAGAGCAGCCGCACTGCTTTTTGAGAGAAATTCAGCTACCCTCTCATTGTCCTGATCCATTAACAATGGAGCCACCATTATGTAACAAGGCAGCACAATAGCTGCAGGATCTATAACATTGGCCCCAAAACAAGATGATTTAGTGGGAAAAATAGAGCGACTGAGGAGGGATATGTCGGGAGGGGAAACAAGGGGAGGGTGGAGGCCAGATGTCCTTGAGAAGATAAGCTAATAGAGAGAGCAAGTCGCTCCCTGGTGTGGTCCTGTCCAGCGGGCCGGTCTATGAGGCAGTAAATGGGCCCAGTTCAATGTGTGCTCTCCAAACGCGGCCACACAATATTGATCAGTCAGTGTGTGTTAGCGACAGGAAACGATGAATCACGGCCTTGGCACACTGTCGGGTACAATGCCCGGCCCAACTCGACTTGACTTGCCTGGTGCTGCTCGGGTATGAACTGGTGCTGGAGGCGGGGTTGCCACAACACCAGAGGACAACACAAGCTATTTCAGTTTTGCTTTGATATCCATTCGACGGCTTAACATCCTCATTAGATCATATCAGACTGACACACACACATACATATTGGAAGGGTGAAATTATCTCCCCCCTGCACCCGTTACCTCAGTTATCATGGCATCTCATCATTTGTTTGTGTGAGCGCATCAGTCTGCTGATTTATTAGTTTGCGTTGTGTGGACGTGTGCGCTCATAAGAACGTTTGGTTGTGTGTACGTGGGTTTATGCAGGGCAAATTGACCTTGGTATAAGCTGAGTGGACCGTGGTGCAGGGGCATCCTTAGTATGGTACAATGCGGTTACTTGGTGAGAAGGTATGTAGGTCAGGCCGAGACACATGAACACCTGTCCTACCCACATCCATCAGGTAGGCAGTGAATGTTTAAGGACACACACTACAGCGTGAAATGGCCTTCGGGCACTGCAAAGGCAGCCCAAACTTTCTTTGCACAAGATAGTGACGCACAAGCAGACAGTTTTGGATGTGTCATCGCCACACTCCGACACACACGCACAAACACGCGCACACACGCACACACACGCACACACTTCAGAGTTAAATGAGGCATACAAACAGTTCCAACATGATGCTGTGCACCTCAAACACCCCAATAATAAACATATTATTAGAAATGTCAGCCAGTCTCTAAGGTCTTGAAAAGAGATCAAGTGTGGACTCAGGCTCGAGCTCAGACACACACAGACACACACACACACACACACACACACACACACACACACACACACACACACACACCCCCACACACACACACACACACACACACACAGCCAGAGGTCACAGTGTCGTCCCCATGCATGCTCCTTGAGAGAATGATGAAGATGCACATTGCCATAGACAGTACTTAACACAGACCCCATCAGTGAAATGGTGAAGCTAATAATGGCTCTCTAACCCCAGCCTTCATACTTTCAGCCCGCCATTACCATAATAAATCCATAGCGTGTGAAAAGCACGGAGGCCATCCCGACGGAAAAGTTCCCCCTCGACAATAGCCCGGCGTCACCGCTTTGCCAGCGTCGCTTAAAACATATTTTACTGCTGTAATTACGGAAGAGCGCAACCGCCTGCTCTGCTGCATGGCAGATGCTGCGTCCCACGTTGGACGTTGCCTATGTCATTATCGGTATGAACTTTGCACGCGTACGTGACGAATATCGCACTTTCAAGAGCAGCAGATGCACAACACAGTGATTGCTCACCTGCCAGGGCATGCACACTGCTGCGGCTCTCTAAAGCAGTGTTTCTTAACATTGATGGGTTGCCAGCGTCCCCTAGAGAGCCCCCCAAAAAATGTATGTTCCTAAATCCTGTCGCAATACACTCTTCCACCACTTGTGGCAATAACAACAATCTCAAACAAACTGAAGAAGTCTGCCGCTAAAGTCATAGAGAAGTTTCTTAAGTGCAAAAATGATGACTAAAGCGGTGAAGCTGTATTTTCATTTATACTTAATTTTTTTTGACAGTTTAGTTAAGAATCATATCTATTGCACTAAATGGGACAAGCGGTAGAAAATGGATGGATGGATGGATGGATGGATAATTGTATGTAAATGTATTTTTTCAACAGTTATTTAAGAGTCCCTTCGTATGTAGTGTATTTGGTTAATACTCATTTTTCTAATCAGCCTGACCTAAGCCGAAGGTTTGTGTGTTAAATAATATTTGTGATTAACACAGGGTTTCATATAATTTGACATGGTTGTAAACTGTAAGTAGGTTAGATATAAATATTGAATATGATTAAAATCAAGAGTAAGATGAGATAATTTAGTGTTAATATTTGAGTGGGCCCCGGGCCCGTATAGTGGAAAAGTTGGGCCTCAAGTTCAAAAAGGTTAAGAACCCCTGCTCTAAAGTTTTCAGGGTTCTACAAAGTGCGATTTGGGAGCTATTTTTGCCTCGTAGCTAATTTTTGATCGGCTCTCTGCATATTTTGTAAATGTAATTACCATAATTTCTGGACTATAGAGCGCACGTATAGATAAGCTGCGCCCACTTCATTTTTGGACAAAATGGTATAATGTACATATATTAGCTGCACACGTCTATTAGACGCCTTAAATATTTACACAGGCGCTTGTGTTCATTCATTTATAAGTTTAACAAAAGACAGCCCATCAGAGAGTCCTGTCATCGTCCTTCTCCTTCTCTTCCTGTGTGTTTTGGTCGTCTTCTTTGGTGTTGGAGTTGAGTGGACTCATCTATTCTCTGCATTGTTTTTGCTTCCATTTTCATCTTGAGGCAAGTCGCCTCTGGGCTTGAGCAAGGTTGCCCAGTCTTTTGGGGCCCGTTACGGGTAGTGGATTTCAGTTCCGTGGGGCGGACATTTTCTGTTTTGTTGACCAGGCCAATCATCTTCGGTTTTGGAGCTTCGTAGTGTGCGTTTCGTCGTGTCTTGATGAGGTTGAGTGCATAACGAGCTCAATGGCTGACAAAATGAGTTTGTGAATGTGTTTGATTCTATGTGAACAGTTTCATTGGTCCACTGTGACCCAATCAGCAGGTTCATTGGTCTGATTGTACGAGACCTAATTTACATGTGAAGCTTGTAAACTTGAAAACATTTATAAATTAGTGTCATGTCTGTGTTGATCATGTTTTTGTTTGGCCATGTTTTGCTTGGCTTTTGGACACTTTTTAGTTCTTGTCTTCACTCCCTTGCTTTGTCACCATAGTAACCATTAGTTTCACCTGGTTCACATCCTCATGTCACGCATCTGTCTCACGTTTTCACATTTTGAGTCATGCACCTGTTTTCACTAATCATGTCACTAGTATTTAAGCCCATTGTTGCCAGGCAGTCGGCCTGACGACATCACTCTTGACTCACCCTCTACGCACCCTCATGCTGATGATCCATGCTGCTCTTTTTTCATGCTTTTTCTCGTTCCAAGTAAGTTTTATTTATTCAGGCCATAGTTGTGCAAGTTTTGTTTTATGTCCATAGTTCTGCCTTTGTGCTAGTGATTTATTTTCATAGCCACGTTTTGTACCTCCGCTGTGAGCGCCTTTTGTTTGTACTTTTTTGAGTTAGAATTAAATATGTATTCACCTTCACGCCATGTGTGGTCCAAATCATTTGCACCACAGGAGAACAAACCACGCCATAATCCAAGCCTTGACAATTAGAAGCAGAATTGTATAAAGGGCAGAGTTCAAAAGATTGGAAAAAAGTAGCAGCTTATAGTTTGGAAATTAAGATATATTATTAGACAATACAGGTATTATTTGCTTTGTTACCTATAACAGAAAAGCTGAGCTGTAGATATTTCCTCCAAATAGCTTAGCAGGCTTTAACGTACATGTAATTGCGTTAGCATCTTTAATGTACAAGATGCATCAATGGGGCACCGCACATCCTTCAATTTTTCTCTATGCGGCTCTCAGCGAGAACATGTTAGGACACCCCTGGGTTAATGCAAATATGTCATTTATAGTTCGGTATAAAACGGTTAAGAAGTTTTTGCCTAATCCTGCTTGTGATCCTTACTTCTTGATGGATTTGATATGGAAGTCACTCTCAAGAAGACAATGAAGAATAATACAGTTTATTCAATATTTAATCAGCACAATCAAACTTAACAAGAAATAATGATGAATATTATACCATTTATTGAACTATAGTAATATGATATATTGGCACATTTAACAACATCTGATCACTTGAAACCGTAATAAAAATGAATAACAAAACCATGGTCTGACCCTTGCTATGTATATTTAAGTAAAAAAAAATGAATCCAAGATCCTTTTAGGAGATAAATGATGAGCAGTAAAACATTTATATTCTCATTTGCCTTGTTTATTTCCAGTGGCGAATGGTGTAATTAGCGTGCTAATCCCCAAGTACAAACGGTGTGCAATTTCCCTCTCAGTAGGTTAATTTAATGTAACCCCTAGAGACCCTCAAGACGGGTTGGCCACCGGGCATCACAAATAATTCACCTCTTCACACTTTTAAAGTTTATTATTTAGCTGAACCAGAACAATCTGGACAGGGGATGAGGATCTGCAGACGATTGATTAAACTGGAAATGATCCCATTCCAGCTCCTCCAGTGTTGCCAACCGAAAGATAGGATGGGATGCTTCCCAGATTAGGAGTAAACTCTGTACTGGAAATTGCAGCGTGGATGTCCTACAGTGAGGATTAATTTGTTTTCCGGCCATCAACATGATGGCAGACAGAAAAGCAGATGATTTAAAAAATGGAACTTACCTGGTCTTTTTTCCATTTTTCTCCCTCGACTGCCACATAATCGAACCTTCGATATTAAAATAAGGATTTGTTTCTGGCAGAGTGACTTGTTGCTTTTCGGACACGGCTTCCTCTTGCTGGCAATCTGCCGGTTGGTCTGGGGGTCCTTGACCTCCCGACGCTGCCGTATGAGGGAGCTGGCAAGGGCGGCCATCTTCCCAGCACAGGCCCTGCCCCCTCCTCACCAGCCGCCGCCGGCCAGCTGACGCCCAGATGTCGGGGGGTACTGTGGGCCACCCCCCTGCCCGCTCACCCAGGGCGACGGAGCAGGGCTAGGGGACCTCTTCTGATGATGAGCTGGAGCAGCAGGAAAAGATGAAGATGGAGGAAAGAAAAGATTGGGTGAACTCCCAAATACTGAATTTGAAGATTCAAATCAGGAAAAAGCCTTCATTTGTTTGACTTCTTCTATTTGGATGGGTCATATTTTTATCACCCAAATAAATTAGCTCCAGTCCAACGTGCCACTACCCCCTAGCCCCTTCAGCTACAGGGAAGTTTGGTTCTACCATTTTCCAAATTGTGGAATCCAGACAAAAATGTAGTCGGTTCAGACCAGTACTGTGGATGAGAAGCCCACATTGTCCCAAACGTCAACAGTCCAGTGAGCATTTCCTCCTGTCACGGCTCCACAGAATGACAGCGCAAGTTCAAAAAGTACAGACCTCAGGTATCAGCTCGGCGAAATAAGGCAGTAGCCTCTTTTTCCCCCCACACCCCCATTTAGAGTCATTCGTGCCCCTCTGGCATCACAGTGTGGACTTCAGCCTGGGAGAAGTGAGAGAAAAGATGTGAAGCGATCCATCATTCCAGACACGGAGGTGACATTCAAAGAGTGGAAGAAGGAAAGGGGCGGCCGATGGTGATGGTGTGATGGTATCTACCCGATGTCAGATCAGGCTCTCCAAGTCCATCCACCGAATCTGAGCGTGGTGCCGTGTCCTTCAGCCACACTCTCTGCCTTGTAGCTGGCAGAACGAGGGATGAATGAGTGGAGCGAGACAAGGGGAGAGAGACAGGCGAGGGGGGGAGAAGGGGAGGGGCATCTGGCAGGTATGCGCTGGCAAAAGTCCGGTCTGCTGCTGGAAGAGCCTGAAACCAATAGGCACCACCTTTAAGCTTTAATGTAAATGTGTGTGTGTGTGCATGTGCGTGCATGTGTGTGCGTGTGCGTGCGTGCGTCTTTGTCTTCATATGAAGCAGCATGCTTCGCAAGCTCCCCCCTTCTCTCTCTCCAATTCAACAGCCTCCGTCTCTCTCCCACTCCTCTTCCCCTCCTCTCCATCTCTGCCACCCCTCCATCCCAATATGGAGAAGAGCGTCCCTGTCATTGCTACGGTGAGCCTGCATCCCTCGCTTTAACACACGTGTAGCCTTTTGAATTTCCCACCCAATTTGAGTGTAAAAAAACATGAGAGGCAGGCTGCCATTTGCATGCCAGAGCAACAGAGGGCGCTATAGCTACTATAATGGAAGGCAGCCAATAGTAAAAGCCCAGCCAACAACAATCCCCCCATAAAAGAAGTACATTTGTATAGGTGACTCGGCCTATTTAGTACATTTACCAACAGAAACACATTGATATTAGTTTACATGGCCCTTTCTAAAACGGTGCAGTAATAATTAATAGTGTATGCATTCATTAAAATACTTAATTGTTTGCCATCTCCTCTTCTTCACAGTGCAGTTTTGCCCCCGAGTGGAATTTCAGGTTCATTATGTTCTCGGCTCATTTGTTATTCGTGTCTGATTATTTTCCTCTCACCTTTCTCATCCTGTTCTCTGGCTCTTTTGGAGCAAAATCAACATTTGGATTGTAAAAGCAAAGTGAGTCATAATTCAGATGGCAAGTTTTATAGCTGCGCTCGTATGAGGCGCCGCTTCCATTATATTCATGCTTGATAGATGATGATATTCTCGCACAGCGAAGCTAATGCTTGCCCCTCCAGGCTGAGAAAATGGTGGAAAGCTACATTTAATTGTGGGAAAACAAGCTAAGCAAACACCTGATTGTATCCGCTGCATGTTTCATTTTTGATCATGCACAATATTCAGACTTCATACTATAAGACAGCCCGTCCATCCATTTTCTACCGCTTGTCCCTTTTGGGGTCGCGGGGGTGCTGGAGCCTATCTCAGCTGCACATGGGCGGACACCACAATATATAGATATACAGGATTTGTCACGGTCTGCCAACACTTTGTTGCATCATGTTTCAGCATGGATCCCGCTGAGACTCTGTGTCACGGATATAAATGGAGCCAATAAAGATTGAAAGCATGCACAGTGCATCTATAAAAGTACCAATGGAACCATGTCAGAGCCTTAAGGAGATGTTGAAGAGGCCATGTTTGTCATTGCCATTCTTTCGGAACTTTTACAGGGTTGTGATTTTTGTTTGTGGAGAGTTGCCTAGCCTGTAAATCCCACAAGACCCTGACACTGGAGGATGATGCTAATGCGATGTCAGATGAGTAAAAAAAAAAAAAAAATATGCCCGAAAATGCTCACTTGCTTCCCCTGAATTATACATTAGTTTATACATAAGTTTTGCATTACAATTCAGTTAAGAGTTGCACAGTCATCAAGGCTGCCTCTCAACATAAAGAACAAAGCGAGTTAACAAACGATTTCAACACTTTTTTTTTTTTTTTTTTTTATAATTCAGCCAGCTCTTAACCTTTGCTGTCTCATTTGCTGCTACACAAAGATAGCGAATGCCTGTTTTCTGCACGCAAGGTCATCTAGGTAGTCTATTAAAGTGCTCCTTTGTCTTATTCCTTACCGCTTTCGCAGAACAAGACAATTACAAGACGTGAGTCCCAAGAATGTTTTTGTAACGCAGCACGCGCTTCACAAACGGGCCACAAAATGACAATTGACATGAGTGTTGAACATTGTGTTCATCATAGTGGAATTTGTAAAATAGCAAATACAATGTTTGGAAGAATAAATGGGTCGAGCTAAGAGATGAGGACAATAAGGCTGCATAAACTGACTTGTTGAGACGACATGATGAAACATGAGGGAGAACAACACCCATGATGAGATGACATGTCGAGAGACAGGAACATCCTGGTGAAGAGAGGACACCACACTGTAGGAGGAAATGAAAAAAGACAGATGCAGCGCTGGACAATAAAAAATGGTGATGAGACAATAAATGTTCTCTAAGTGACAAATGCAAAAAATACAACAACAAATTGATTATTTCTAATTGAACTCATTCTAAGATGGTGGAATGGATGGATGGATTTCAATATACTAAGTAAAGGGGGCACTATCATACTTTTCCTAATTTTATATTTTAAAATCTGTCTTGTCCAGCCACTCAAGCAAATCATATTGTTGATGTACAGTAGGTGCCCAAATCTGCTGTACATATTTACTTTACAAAATACAAGTGTAGGATACTTCTCTTGTTGCCTTATTTGTACTTGACTTTATTAATTGTTTGGATAAATTTAGTGTTTGGAGCAGCATTTCCAATTTGACAGACTTACATACTGTATATGTATAAAATGTTTTTGGGGAAAACAAGGTTGGTTTTCACTAGGGCTGTCAAACGATTCAAATATTTAATCGCAATTAATCATATTTTATTTATAGTTAACTCAAAATTAATTGTGATTGATCAAAGAAAGATATAATTTTTGGTCATTAATAAGTGTACCCAGAGACAGATCATTTTTAAAGTGTTTAATGCCATGTCTGGACAATTAATTTGCTTTAAAACATTGTTTTTTGAAACAGCTCAACATGAAAAGTATTTAACATGTTTTTAAAGACAATACAAAAAATACCTGCAGTGCGTTAGTGTTTTGACAGATTGTCTATTTTGTAGAAATACAGAATTTGTATTCCTGCTTTAGGAGCACTTGCATTTAGAGGAGAGGAGCTACACTCCCGTGTTTAGATAGCAGTTTCACGCTTTGATAACACAAAATGTGGATTTTTACGATCAAAGATGTGAGGTAATATTTTTTCTACATGAATAAATGTTTCTGATATTCTGTACTTTACATGTTGTTCAAGTTAGTAGTAGTAGTAGTAGTAGTTTACTTTGGACATGTTAAAAACAAAGCAAAATTTAAAAAATATATTATAAAAGGAAATAATCTTGATAAACTTACAGTAAGGTACAGAAATAGAAACAAATACAGCCATAAAGTGGCTTTTACTCAACCCTTGACCAATTGTAACATGGAGGCTGTAAAATAGGTGAGATTCAGCCAACAGCCAATGCAGAATTGCTCTGTACACAACTTAATATTTATGGAGTATTTTATTCAAATAATTTTACTCGAGTGCCCCACTGGGATCCAATATCATTTTAAAAGCCTGTAAAATGAACAGGATAGAGCAAATAAACTCTTTAGTGTAATAATGTAAAGCAAGAAGCGAGTTCAAATTGTCTTCACATCAGCGATGATAACCAGAATATGCTAAAAAAAAAAAAACAATTCCATGGCCAGATGTGAGCATTCCACATTGGCATCATAGTGGCACAGTTTAGCACTATACTATACCGGCAAAGAGAGAGAGAGCTGGAGCAACAGAGCAAAAAGGCGGCCAGCCAGCGAAGCCTGGAGCTATAGGCGAGGCGGGCAAACCCGTAAAGATGGCACCACTACTACAGTGGAGCTGTTGTGCGATATCACAGAGAAACAGATTGAGATTAGCCTTTTGTGATCCACTGAGGAGAAAAGCAGCATGTAGTCTGCAATGGTGTGCGGAGCAGGAAAAAAAAGAGACGTGGAAGAGGTATCCTTCAACGCTTACTTGTCTGGACAGAATTTTTTAAAATTCAGTGCAAAAAGTCTGCTGTAATTAGTAGAGTACCCAATACTTTTGAGACATACAGTACATACATTTACAACATGGACATACAGTATGTTGTATATCTACACTGATTTTGCTCTACATTATCCCAGTCTACCTCAGGGTAAATTATATCTATATTTAAGCTCTATGCTGCAGAGCACGCCTTTACAGAAGGAGGGGATTTTCCGAATGGGATTGGCAATTATGTCTGCTGGATTACACATCTGCCAGCCAGGGGGCAATCTTCCACATGGCATTACTGACAGGCACATCCGCTCCATGTAAAGTGGGCGGTGGCCCCAGGGCTAGTTATAGCTGCAGTTTGGCAGTGGGTTGACATCAACCCAAGTGCAGGGATCGAATTCAGAGTCAATATCTAATCTAGCCATGTTGGTGTTTGTTCATGTCATCATTCTTTTCAACCAAACATTCCTGATCCTGTCTGTCCTCTGTTGACCACGATGGCATAGCAGTCATTCCTGCTTGTTTGATAACAGTCCACCATGGTCCCCTTCCTTGTCATTATTCCCAAAGGGGGACTTAAAATTAGTCGGACAAAACCCATTATAAACTGCCCGTCATTAACTTCCAGCATCCCTTTCTCCTGCCTTTTTTGAGTTTCCTTGTTCATGGAAAGCTTCTATGAGTTCTCTGTACGAAATGAACCTGGATGGATCTAAGGCAGAGTGACTCTTCAAATGATTGGAATTGTCTTTCAGGCTTGGAGGAATGACTTCATTTGTATGTCCAAGCATCCTTCAGGCTGAGTGTAAGCTCCTATGAAAACTATGTGATTTAGTTTACGCTGCTCCATCCAGTGTCCAGTCACAGTGAGGAGGAAGAAAAAGGGGGCCGGGGACGCAGGGGGTTTCATGGGGAAGTAATGAAGGGTTTATTAGATGAGGTGCATGGCAGTGACCCCCCGTCAATCTGCCACTTGATAAAACCAAGTTGGGTCAGGCTTGGAGGTGTGTTCCATTGTGTGGGTATAGAAGATAGTCATGACCAGATCTCTTAAATCATGCAGCCTTCCCTTCTCACCCTAAGAATAAGTAACAAATTTCACCCATTGCTTCCTAAACCTAATGCGAGACCCTGGGGCTGAGAAGATTTAAGTTAAAAAGTTAAATAATATGATAAACAAATGTTTGCAAAATAACAGAATTACAAATAAATTATACAACGGTGGGCAACCCCAAGCTTTAATCTGACATAGATGGGAATCCAACCCACATGTTCTGCTTCTGTAACTCTTGCTCTAACCTCTACATCACAGGCTAGATGTGAAACATAGTTTGAGTTTGAGTTTATTTCGAACATGAATGCATACAACATGATACATCACAATTTCCAGTTTCTCTATTTAACATGTTCGAAAAGGAGTAGGAAGAAGCCAGGGCCGGCCCGTGGCATAGGCCGTATAGGCAAATGCTAAGGGCGCCGTCCATCAGGGGGCGCCACGCCAGTGCCACAAATGTTGGAGGAAAAAAATAAAAAAGTTGGTACTGTTATTTCTAAATACATAAAATAATCCCACGTTAATTAAAATACAAAGTAAAGCTTATTTAATAGAAATATTATTTGTTACAACATTACGCCCCCCCGCACGGTGCACCCCCTCCCTTCCCGTATCATGACTCTTTTTGGACGTCACCACATAAAAAAATCAACACAAGATGTCAAAACGGCCAAAACTGTCAGGTGCCCTGGGAAGAAAAAAGAGAAAAGAAGAGGAGAAAAAACGAGAAAAAGACAGAGGTAGCAGGTAGGTAACGTTAGCCTACATGAAATTATTTGTCTGTTACAGAATGTGATAGTAACCTTTAGCATTAAGCTAATGTTACATGATTCAGCAATTGCTAATCAATAAATAGCTAGTTCTGTTTTAACGTCGGGTTGATATTGTGGAGGGGGCTAAATTGTTATGGAAAATAATAATGTATCGTTAGGTAATTACAGTACTCCCTGGTGTACAGTAATTTGTAAGTCATTCTAGTTAATGCAATATTAAAAAGCACAAATAGAGAACTCTGTTGGATCCCCTTTTTTTTGTAATATAGTTGTTAAAGTCATACTGGTTTGATATCTTGTTTTGTGCAGTGCCTTATTTATATTGTATTTTTAATTTATTTTATGCAACTTGTTGACACGTTTTATTTTGTGTTTATGTATGTAAAAAATATTGTATTTCATATATTAATTTTTTATTTTTTGTATTCATTTATTTATCCATAGTTTTTTTTATCTTGTTAACAATTCTGATTGTTAATTTTCTTTCTTTAAGTAAAAAAAAAGGTCAAAGACAAAGCTATTCGGTTTCTTGTGAGTATATACACTTCACTGCCAATGTGGGGGGGGGGGGGGGGGGGGGGCGCCACCTAAAATCTTGTCTAGGGCGCCAGATTGGTTAGGGCCGGGCCTGGAAGAAGCAGAGCTTATTTAATCCTACCCCTTTTCCTTTACATAGCAGTTTCTAAAACTTTTGTTCACTTCCTGTTCTCAATTTATTCACAATATACTCCATAAGTAATAACAATAAAAATAAATAAATAATAATTAGTGAAGTAAATTGTATTTCATATGGTGAGATGAGTGAGATTATCTAGAAAATGAATGGATGGATGAAATAAATTCAGAATGTTTATCATGGTTCTTCTTCTTTGTACTTTGTAAACACTTTAAGTTTGAAGAGTTTCTTGAAGTGGATTAATTTAATACATTGTTTGATTTCTTTGCTTAATCCATTCCATAATTTAATTCCACATACTGATATACTGAAGGTCTTAAGTGCTGTGCGTGCGTACAAATGTTTTAAATAAAATTTTCCCTAAGATAATATTTCTCCTCTTATGTTGAGAAGAATTGTTGTATATTCTTGGGTAGAAGATTGTAGTTTGCTTTGTGTAGTTGGAACTGCTATTACAAATATCACAGTAATAGGTGGGTTTGGTAAGGCGATTATGTTTATTTCATTTCACATTAAGCACTCAGTCATTCATTCATTTACATTTTGCAAGCTATTTTGCTTCTCAGCAGTGTTTCACTTGATGGTGCGATGTTAAAAAAAAAAGATTCCTGGTGTGACAATGTCATGTAAACGACGCCGTACTGGAGCACACGCACGCAGCTAAAGAATAATGTAATGTTACAAAAGCAGTGTTTGAAAACATGTCTTGTATGTTCCCACTCACCAGTTTAACAGCAACACATCAACCGTTTTAAAATAATTTCTCTCACACAGATCCCTCTATCCTGGGAATGATCGCGCGCAACAGGCGCATGCACGTCAGTGTGCAAGGCCTCTAAACTCGGTAGGCCCCTGGGCTTCAACCCAGGTAAGCCCATGCATTAAGGTGGCCCTGATTGCACCAGCGGGAAGATGCATGGATCAGATCTTTGATGTGTGTTAGAAGTAAACACAAGCACTATAGTCAGTGTTTTATTAATTGTTGTGCCATTGAAATTGAGCATTATTATCTTAGGAATGGTGTCATTTTCCTCACGGCCTATTAGGGAGTGCTTGTGTACCTAATGTTGTGGCCAGAAAATTTGCGAGGATATAAAGGCTAACGAGGGGAACCTCAAATCACCCCCAATTATTTTCCACTTTGGCCATAATGACGCTTGCCTGGATGTGCACGCCATTACATCACCATAAATCTCCCGGAGAGCCTCTCCACTCTGCATTCTTCAAGTGGAGCGCCGCATCTGTGGCGAGCGTAATGGAGGAGCCAAGAGCAGCTGTTTTATGTGTCCGGATGCCAGCATGGGCCGCATGTTCGAATCCACATTTGTCCTTCACATTTTTCATCTTTATTATTGAGTAGCGTTTCTGCATCTACACTTTGCCAGCTGTTCAACCTCCGTGTTTCATAGCTCGTGTTTCCATTACCATGCAGCATGTGTCTGTGTGTATAAGAAAAGTGCGAGTGGAGGTTTTTAATATCTGCTGAGGGGGAGAAATGAAAGTATAAATCAGCACAAGAGTGTTGGCTGTTATCAGTAGGAGCTAAGCTAAGCTGCTACCAGTTCTGACCAGCCAATGCATGCATAAGTAGCCATGTTGCTAATACTGCGCTTGGAGGCACAACCAGGCGACACACAATCTAGGCCAGCGCTTTTGTTTGCTTTCCTTTCGTGCTCACATTCTCTCGATGTCCTCTTTGCACATTTTTATTTAAGTCGCTCAAAGTTTAATTTGACCTTTCAGTTAATGCCGAATAAGATCGCCTTCCTTTGTGGCGCCTTCCTGACTGATTGTTTGCTGTAGCTGAATACGTATAGACTTAATTAAACCCTGCATAAATGTATGAATACGTATCGGCCAGATGCACAATACAAAAGTAATGCGACAAGCTGCGAAATGCAAAGAGGTGTGATCACACGGCTCACCAGCTTTTCTGCTCGTCGCTTCCAGTGTTGCATTCTCATTGAAATGACTATTTATTTTCATGCACTGTGAACACACTCAGGGCCAAACAATGCTAATTTGGATCAGCACCACATTGCACACTTTTATATATGGCCACTTGCTGCTTTAGCCTGAATCGTGGTACAGTATAAAAATGTATGTGCTTTTCACAAAAAATAAGGAAAATGTCAGTAGTTTTAGTTTGAGTTGTTTTATAAATAAGCATACAAAAAGCATGGCCTGTCCCTGGCATTAATACTCTATGCGGTTGTTTAGGGCCACAACGACAAAGAGGGGCCACATGATTATGGTGACCGGCCACTATATGTAGCTGATCATCTTGGTGGTTATTGTGCTCTGCTGGTGTTAGCTTGTTCTACTTTGAGGGACTGAATTGCCTCATGGATACAATTATCGGTGAGGCAGAGTGTTCTTTGTAATAGTTTTAGTTCGGTTTAGCAGCACCATTCAAAAGTCCATATAGATAATTGCTAACTTACTACACTTTGAACGCTGCCATTGTGACAGAGTTATGGCAGTATTTATAAGACATTACTATTTAAGTTTGTTTTGTAGCCAAAACTTTTCCCTAAAGATACATTACCTGAAAACATAATTTTTCCATTGTTTTTGCCCAATTATTGTGTTTTGTTTACTTTTTTGATGAATGATGAAGCAGCATAGCAGTTCTGAATTGGTTTCACAGCAGTGGGTAGGAGATTTTGAACACTTTTCTTTTCTCCTTGGACAACCATTTTTTTTACTCTTTCATATACATTTTGGACATTACTTGGAATAGAAACATATAACTATTGAACATATTGTGTCAAACTGAATTGTAGTTGTCAATGTAGTCTTCTTGTTTATTGTTAATATTTGATTATTTATAGTACTGTATTTTTTGGACTATAAGCTGCTACTTTTTGCTAATGCTTTAAACCCCGCCGCTTATAAAATAATGCAGCTATTTTATGGATTTTCTTTTCTAACAGCCATAAATAGTTTTGATATTACATCTGTAAAGACACTAAAAAGGTATGTTATTGTTTGTGCTATGGTGCCCTCTTTTGGGCGAGTTTGTTGACTGCAGGTGCTCTGTGTTGAAAAATGTACTTCCTGATTCATGCCTCGAACTGGAAGTATATCCATCCATAGCGTTTTTGCTCAAAAGGATTCCTCATCTTTCCAAGCAACGTTTGTAAGTTTTACAATATAACTAAAACGATTCATACTAAACTGTCCCATGTGTGATGTCTGTAGGAGTGTTTCATGCATATTTGTTGGTGCTATCATAACATAATCAGGCTAGCGTTGTTAGTATTAGCGAATGTGCTAACACATTTATAAGTGTCTATGTTAGTATTATCAACTTACAATGTCATTCTTTTTGTATTGTGTCGGTTTCGCAACTTGACCAAAATGTCACCATAGAGTTAAGTCTGTTTAAAAAAATGACGGCCTCCGTGTTACGGGGAGCAGTGCAGCGGAACACAAGATGCAAAGTATTTAATAAGTTCCAAAAAGTCAGGGTATCCACAAAAGAGTAGGTAGGAGTCCAAACAAAAAGGTGCAACAAAAGGCTAAGGAGTAATGCTAACAAAAGGTGCAACAAAAGGCTAGGGAGTAATGCTAACAAAAAGTGTAGCAAAAGGCTATGGAGTAATGCTAACAAAAGGTGTAGCAAAAGGCTAGGGAAAATGCTAACTAAAGGTGTAGCAAAAGGCTAGGGAAAATGTTAACAAAATATGTAATTCAGTGGCCAGTACAACAATCTATAAACATGGCAAAAAGATAAATACAAAAAGAGTCAATGCAACAGGAGGCAAAAAACTAGAACAATACTTTGCATGTGGAAATGTAACATTTCTTACTAGGTTTGTTGCAAAGAAGAAAGAATAACAAGGGCCTCAGAGGAAGAGTTGAGATCCAGTTGTCCTTGCCATGTGCTGTGACGAACCTACACACAGCTGGCATAATTAGGCTTAATTGCAGATCCCAAACAGGTGTGCCTCCTTGGACCGCCCTTCACCAGACTCCTATTGAGCTGGCAACCAGGAAACGACAGATCAGAAAAACAAGGAAATAGCAGGAAAAGACCAATGCTAAAATACAAAAGAATAAGAGTTACAATGACAAAACCCTCAAATTTAACACCCCGGGCTGTAATTTGCCCATGCCTGGTATAGCTGATTGGAGAGCTAGCTTCCGCAACTATTGGATCCATGACGATGACTTATGTTTTGTTTGATCAGCCGTTTTACTGCCGTGGTACAGGCGGCGTTTGGAAACAATTAAGGTATGTAAATAAACATTTACAAAATATTTCGTACCGATATACTGTATATCTGCGCCTTATCGTCTGATACAGCTAATGTATGTAAAAATATTTATTTCTTCAAAAATTTGGTGGTTCAATACCTCGGTCAATGCAAATCGTTTTATTACTTGTAAAATAATAATACATTATTTCTCATTATCTAATTGTAAATTTTAACTGCATTTTTGCTGGTTGTGTCTCTTATGGACTTCTGGTCATTAAGAGTAATACAGCGAACGCTTATAATAAATAATGATAAATGGGTTATACTTGTATAGCGCTTTTCTACCTTCAAGGTACTCAAAGCGCTTTGACAGTATTTCCACATTTACCCATTCACACACACATTCACACACTGATGGCGGGAGCTGCCATGCAAGGCGCTAACCAGCAGCCATCAGAGGCAAAGGGTGAAGTGTCTTGCCCAAGGACACAACGGACGTGACTAGGAAGGTAGAAGGTGGGAATTGAACCCCAGTAACCAGCAACACTCCGATTGCTGGCACAGCCACTCTACCAACTTCGCCACGCCGTCCCTTTCACTGTTAATTGATTCGAATAGTAATTGAATTTCTGCCAAGTAGGAATTGTTAACTACAAATGGAATATTTTTTTAAACTAAAGCATAAAAGCGTTATTACTTTTTTGAAATCCAGTTTTTAACATTCAAAAAGCCCTCTAGACATTAAATAACGTCCACCGTTACAAGCTGCAAAGTCCAAAGTGACGACTGTGTTGCAATACTCACTAGGCTGCAATGAGCCCCAGGCCTAGCATGTATTAAAGACAAAATCGGGAAAACAAACAACAACTTGTGAAGAGCCAAAGCTCCACTTATTTTACATATGATGCAGCTGTTTATCCTCTGGGTGTTTTGCATGATGAAGGTGATAAGAGTGGGGTCACAGTGGGTATCTTCATGGCCCAATATGGTCCTATCACCTTCAGGTGGAGGTGTGTGTCCAAGGTCCGCCATGATTGATGTTCCTTCACAGGCCTGTGGGCTTTGGGGATGGCACATGTGACCTTTTACAGAGACGAGTGGATCAGCAGCTCTTACCCAACCTGGAGGAAGGCTGGCGTGACCTTCTCCTGCACGGAGAGGACGCCTTGCACTAACCTGCAAACATCTTGTGGACATTGCTTATCTTCACAGAAGGATAATGGACTGATAACTAAAAGTGCCCGCCCCACTTCCTCACTTGAATACAAACCTGTTAAACTGACCAATCACAGTGGAGAAAAAAAAAAACATAACTAACTGTCTTGAGACCAACGCAAATCAACAATTAATTAGTCGATTGAAATGTATTTTTGCTGATATACATTTTACATATAATGACGGGCGAGACCGACAGCATCCAAAGGTTATGTGTCGGAGGGAAAGGGTACTGTAAAGTCATAACTTTGTGTAAAATACACCATTTTACCTGTGGGCGTCCTAATTCTATTATAAGCCACAAACGCTCCTTTTAAATGTTTAAATGGAGTGTAGAGAGGAGTTACAGCAGTTAGCACGTTTACGGCCGTGTGGATGTACTGTACGTCGCTGAAGGGATTAGCCTCAAACTGATGAGGACAGCACGCTGTGGTTAAACAAATTAAGAACATGCGGCCATAAAAAAACACGATGATGCGCACACCGAGTGCATCAGGCAATCATTTAAATAAAGAGCTCCTCTAATGCTGACAACATAAGACGCTTATTTCATAGTTCTGGACCGAAAAATGATGTCTACAGGTAAAATTCATCTCAAAATATACATAGTAGTAATTTTAAATTTGTTGTCAGTTGGCAGTTTCAGCACATTTTGAAACACCCACTTTTAGCTCCGAAATGCGGGCGACCCTGCATCAGCCTGCTGACATCATCTACAGAAGACTGGAGGCAAATTCATATTGAGTAGTATGGGCCTGGTCTACTAAGATTTAATACCAGGTGCTATACAGCATGCGCAATCTATAAAATAGTGTGTACTTTTAGTGGGCGTGCTGCATGCGATTTACTAACATGGCATGTGCTATTCATAACTTGTGCAGACCCCCTTTTTAAATGAGTTTTTTTGCGGTTCTAGGGGGCTTTCACCACAGAGACACTCGATCATTTACTGCACATTAATGTTATGCTCCTACCTGTGGCGTTTTGCAATGTTTTCAGACAAGCAGGGAACATCTACCACTTTTTATGGGCTATTTGTCACTATTAGTGAAGCGGTGCTTGCAGTGTGACCTCAAAGATGCAGAGTGGCAGGTAAGGGTATATTTAATTGCAAGGAAAATTAAGTGTAGCGAGGAAGTCAATAGACCAGCAAAGGCTAAACTTACATAGACGACCATGTACAGAGAACAATGACCAAGCACTGACAGACAGGCAGGCATATAAAGGAGCCTGATTGGCAATCAGAAACAGGTGTGTCCATGTTGCCAATCAAGGACAGGATGGGGGAGCCAGCATTCAGTGGCCAGGCAGGGGAAGTTGAACTTCAAATTAAGTGTACTGGACAGGAACTTAACCCTTGTGTGGTGTTCGGGTCTGTGGGACCCGTTTTCATTTTTCATTAAACACCACACAAACCGGAAAAACAACACAAGTCCAAAACAGTCACAGAGTGTGACAGGATGCCCCCCTCCTACCCAAACACAACGGATTTGAGACATGAAAAACAAAAAAAAAGTAAACATACGCAAGTCCATAATCAAAGGAGAGTGGCAGGAGGACTTGGTGGAGGGTCGCCAAACAGCGGTCTCAGTCCTTGGTCGGCAGGCCGTCCACGTGACCCCGAAGCCAGAGGGGAAGAGTCCAGTGTCTGACAAGAGTAACGTCTCCGCAGCTAGCGAGGGGAAATCAGGCGGGTGCGTAAACGCTGTGGGAGCAGTTGCCGAAGTCCACGCAAGAGTGCCAGGCGGCGCTGCTGCCAAGTAGACGCACACGGGGTGCACGCCTCTGTCGCTGACGAGGAAGAGGAGTACGGGTGCCGGGCGGGTGCTGCCGGGCGGGTGCTGCCACAGCAGGCGAGGATGGCGGCTGGGCTGAATAACTAGCAGGCTGCTGGGCTGGAGGTCTAGGTCTATTATGATTTGTTTTTCTACATTTAAAACAAGTCCTTGTGGTCTACATAACATCTAGTCCTGATTATTTTGGTCAAAATGTTACATAGATTATGTTTTGGAGACGATCTTCAAGCTGCTTTTTGACCTTCTCTTCAGGATGCGCCGATTTGTGGGCGGTCTTATTTATGTGGCTCCACTTTGACGTTGCGTCCTCTCCTATTTTATTCCTGAAATTTGACTTTGTTTTCAGTCTTCAGTGTTTGACAAAATGCTGAGACCACATAGATGAATACATAGGCGCCAATCTACATTTCTGCCAGTGGGTGCTCCGACGGGCGGTATATTCATTATTTATTTTTTTCATTTTTCATTATTTATTTATTTCAGGCAATGACATAAAAAAAGTACAAAGTTGACAACACATAATAATATACATTAATATAGTCCAAAAAGTAATGTATAGTATGTAATGCATGATTGTCCAAATCTGACGCTACTTTTCTGAGCATGCGCGGTTTTTGCTTGGTGGTGAGAAATAATTTGCCATCAATCCCACGTGGGTGCTCGGCATTGTCCGTGGGTGCTCGGGCACCGAAGCACCCACGGGATTGGCGCCTATGGATGGATGGATGGATGGATAGATGGATAGATAGATACATTATTCATCTTTAAGAAAAAATCCCATTTCCATCAGGTAGGAAGGTATGTAAAGTTAAAAAATAAAAAAACAGTATCAAAATGTCATATTAGATTTATTTTTTCCTCGTAATGTTATCCATGTCAGTTTTGAAGTAATACTGGACCAGGGTGCCAAAAACATGTAGCCAAGTATTCAAGATATTAGTTTTACATTTCTATATCTTTTTTTAAGTTCACTTGAACCACACTTCAAGAGAAATGTTTGATTTTCATTAGTTAATCTTAAGAACTTTATGACATCATTACTTTTTTGTCTTACAATTATTAGGGATTCTTGTAGATTTCATTTTCTTTTGCGTGAACACACTCATAATTTCCACCAAGTCCAGCGAAACCTCGATTTATGAACTTTCTTGGTTCTTTCGCAAATAGAAACGTTTTGATATTGAAGCAAATGTCTCCATAGAAACAATGTAAACATGAATAATGTTTTCCAGCCCTGACAAAAGTTCATATTTTAGTAAAAGTTTGTATACTTTGAGCACAACATAAAGCTCTATACCGTAATGTATATCAAACAAACATAACAAGGATGTAATGGATCAACTTTCTATTTAATAACAAAGCCAACAACAACTCGCTGAACTGTCCTCAATTTCACAAACCCTGTGATACACTGAAGTGAAGTGAATTATATTTATATAGCGCTTTTCTCTAGTGACTCAAAGCGCTTTACATAGTGAAACCCAATATCTAAGTTACATTTAAACCAGTGTGGGTGACACTGGGAGCAGGTGGGTAAAGTGTCTTGCTCAAGGACACAACGGCAGTGACTAGGATGGCGAAAGCGGGAATCGAACCTGAACCCTCAAGTTGCTGGCACGGCCGCTCTACCAACCGAGCTATACCGCCCCACTCACAGTTTGAAATCACAAAACCCTTTGATTTTAACAGACAGGTTGCTACAATGATTAGCAATGAAAAATGAAATCCATTTGACATTTTCAGCTAATCTTCTTTACATGCACAAAAAGAAGGTTGGGGGAAGGCAGTGTCGACAACGCTGTGAATTCTCTCTGAATTTTTAAAACCACACATCCACTTGTCTCCGTATAAAAATGTTGTAAAAAGGCTGAAAAACACTTGAAAAGCACACAAAGTACAAACCCCGTTTCCATTTAAGTTGGGAAATTGTGTTAGATGTAAATATAAACGGAATACAATTATTTGCAAATCATTTTCAACCCATATTCAATTGATTATGCTACAAAGACAACATATTTGATGTTCAAACTGATAAACATTTTTTTTTGCAAATAATCATTAACTTTAGAATTTGATGCCAGCAACATGTGACAAAAAAGTTGGGAAAGGTGGCAATAAATACTGATAAAGTTGAGGAATGCTCATCAAACACTTATTTGGAACATCCCACAGGTGAACAGGCACATTGGGAACAGGTGGGTGCCATGATTGGGTATAAAAGTAGATTCCATGAAATGCTCAGTCATTCACAAAAAAGGATGGGGCGAGGGTCACCACTTTGTCAACAATTGCGTGAGCAAATTGTTGAACAGTTTAAGAAAAACCTTTCTCAACCAGCTATTGCAAGGAATTTTGGGATGTCACCATCTACGGTCCATAATATCATCAAAGGGTTCAGAGAATCTGGAGAAATCACTGCACGTAAGCAGCTAAGCCCGTGACCTTCGATCCCTCAGACTGTACTGCATCAACAAGCGACATCAGTGTGTAAAGGATATCACCACATGGGCTCAGGAACACTTCAGAAACCCACTGTCAGTAACTACAGTAGGTCGCTACATCTGTAAGTGCAAGTTAAAACTCTCCTATGCAAGGCGAAAACCGTTTATCAACAACACCCAGAAACGCCGTCGGTTTGCTGGGCCTGAGCTCATCTAAGAAGGACTGATACAAAGTGGAAAAGTGTTCTGTGGTGTGACGAGTCCACATTTCAAATTGTTTTTGGAAACTGTGGACGTCGTGTCCTCCGGACCAAAGAGGAAAAGAACTATCCGGATTGTTGTAGGCACAAAGTTGAAAAGCCAGCATCTGTGATGGTATGGGGGTGTATTAGTGCCCAAGACATGGGTAACTTACACATCTGTGAAGGCGCCATTAATGCTGAAAGGTACATACAGGTTTTGGAGCAACATATGTTGCCATCCAAGCAATGTTACCATGGACGCCCCTGCTTATTTCAGCAAGACAATGCCAAGCCACGTGTTACATCAACGTGGCTTCATAGTAATAGAGTGCGGGTACTAGACTGGCCTGCCTGTAGTCCAGACCTGCCTCCCATTGAAAATGTGTGGCGCAATATGAAGCCTAAAATACCACAACGGAGACCCCCGGACTGTTGAACAACTTAAGCTGTACATCAAGCAAGAATGGGAAAGAATTCCACCTGAGAAGCTTAAAAATGTGTCTCCTCAGTTCCCAAACGTTTACTGAGTGTTGTTAAAAGGAAAGGCCATGTAACACAGTGGTGAACATGCCCTTTCCCAACTACTTTGGCACGTGTTGCAGCCATGAAATTCTAAGTTAATTATTATTTGCAAAAAAAAAATAAAGTTTATGAGTTTGAACATCAAATATCTTGTCTTTGTAGCATATTCAACTGAATATGGGTTGAAAAGGATTTGCAAATCATTGTATTCCGTTTATATTTACATCTAACACAATTTCCCAACTCATATGGAAACGAGGTTTGTAGATAAAAGCAGCAGTGCTCTGCTGACTGACTGAGCAGCTGAGATCTATCAGCTCGCCCACAATGGCTGTGCTGTAAGACACAAAATGGGTGTATAAAACGTACACGAAGACATGGTTCGTACACAAACAAATATATTTTTCTATGGTTCGTGAATTGAGGTTTTACTGGAAAATTTTGTTCATGAATTATTCAAGTTAATTTGACAACTTTGTTCAGGATCAAACTGTCCATCAGTGTGTGGATGCCAAACTCAATATATCTGCATGCACAGCAGCACCTTAACTTGCTCTTTTACCCTGAGGCGTATTCCAAATCCCCCCCCCAAGAGAACATCACACCTCCCTCTCAACGCTTGATGAGAGCTACTGAGCTGTGTCAAATGACTTTACAAGTGATTCGGGTGTAATAATTGATTAAGGGCTTGATTGATCCAGTCATTGACCTCTAATTAAATGGGGTGCACACCTTTGGGCCAAACGTCTTTAGAAAAAAAGCACACACCCACAGATAATTCAATTAGAATCTGGTAAAAACTTAAAGTATAGTTCTGTACAAGATCCCCGGATATATAGATTTGCAAACAAAAGTGCGACGGAGGCTTGCATTGATGAGAGCTTCGTCTATGTTTCGGTGTTTGCTTAACCTCACCATTCAACGTGCTTGAGTGCTCGAGCATGCATGAAATAAATATTAAAGTTGGATACTCGATGTGGTTTCATTAGTGGTGACCTGTGAAGAGGAGGAGGAAGAAGAAGAACAAGGCTGTACATGCTGTGTGCGTGAACAGCATTCTGCACTTAGCACTGCTGCACCGTAATTGTGCTGTTGTGTACGCTCGTGTGTGACGCTTTGCTTTAATAACAGCGTGCTGTGTTGATACTCAGTTTGTTGAGATGCAGGAACACATCATAGTTGATGGATTGCTCCAATACATGTGTCGTATATTTAAACACACTCGTGCTGCGCATTGTAAACAACTGTGAGAACAAACGGTATTGGCTCGTCCGCCTTTGTTGTCACAGTTTTAATAAGTTTACATCCATCTTTGTCATCTTGGACAGTACGTGCAGACATTTTGTGTCGCAGCCCGCCATCCCTCCCTCGGCGCTTTGCTTAAAGTCAATAAAAACGGGGTCAACACTTTCTCAAATACGTAAGAGTGTGTTTTAGAGGGGGATATTTCACAATCATTCTGTATCTCTACAATACACACACACATAGTATTTTTACAGTAGGTCCTATTCAACTACATGGATAATTATTCATGTTGTCTGCCTTTCTTGGCCCAGGAGGTCCTTGCGGGGAGAAATGAAGATATAGATATCTAGATGGATGATAGATGGATGAAACATGGTGGCCTGGAGGTGCATGGAGAGCATGATTGGCAGCTTTGAAGTTATTAATCTATTAGTCTAGAGGCAGAAGAATGGTGAGATGATTGAAGTCCTCTTTGGCTTGATGGAATTCTACAGTCATGGTGAAGACAGACGTCTTGTCATTTAGAACTGAATTAGGGAGATTTTTTTTGCCACAGGAATGTGTCACAACATACAAGTAGCGTATTACGGTATTACCAGCAAATGAATATAACGTTAATATGGTTATGTTTACATTTGTAAATGCAGTAGAACTCACTTTTGGCTGATTGACGTCACCATAAACCAAACCAAAACTTGCACACTTCCGTGTCACTTTCTTCTGACACGCAAGGAAAATGAGTGATAATGAACTTAAGGCAGTTTATTGCCATTGTTTTTCTCCGGTTGTGTAAAGTTGTATTTCAATTCTTCTGTTTTCATATGATATTGTAGCAACGGCAATATTGTGTATGGCTCTGGGGTGAGGGATCAAGAGCAAAGAGTTATGCAGGGGTATACAGAGTTTTTTTGTTGACCCCAATAAAAGACTGATTAGTGCACAGTCATCCTGCCTCATCGTCATTTGCGCCAAAATTATTTTATTAAGGACCTGATCTATTAAATGTTTGCATGTGCAAACTTGATAGCAGACGCAAAACTGATCCACAAAGCTTCTATGCAGAGGATTACATCTGTTAATTGGGCAAAATTAGCGTGTCTGTCTTCATGTATATGCAGAACATATCCTGATGATCAGAACGCCCACAATACTGGGAGGAAAAATGCAAATCTATCATATTGTGCTATTAAGGTGACTTGTCAAGACTAAAACTGTTCTGCGGCCGCTTTTTTGAGCCTATATTTTGTACATCTGTAAAAAACGTGAAAACTGGCACAGTTATGCACAAATTGATTGCGCTGCAAAGACAGATGAGGGAGAGAGAGAATATTCCGTCTGTGTGGGGGTCAACATATTTGAACTGTCAGATGTAAAATTATTATTGTCTGTTCAGCAAAATAATGTTATAATTTCATAGCTGCTGAATGACCTAAAGGGGAACTGCAGTTTTTTTTGGACAATTTTGCCTATCATTTACAATCCTTATGAGAGACAAGAACATGTCTCTTTTATTTAATGCATTCTAATTCGTAAATAAAAGTCAGCTAACAATGGAGCTAATAAGAGCCATGACACCATTGCGGCTATTGTGCCCATAAAACTCACTAAAAACACTCAAAAAGCGCTAACAATACTCCATAATCATGACCTTAATATTAACCAAGTATTAGTGATGTTGGTATTATAAGCGCTAACGTTAAGGAACCTACTTTTAACGGTGCATTAGTTACAGAGCGCTAACTAACTTATGTTGCTATAACAGGTTTTTGGATGCATTTTTAAAGTGAAATAGAGGTAGAATTGATTGCTCCCTTTAGCTGCATTGCTAGCAACCAAGAATGAGCCGATTTTTACATGTTAGAGTGGAAAAAAAATTAAACCTTATCTTCTTGTCTCTCATGAGGATTGTGATCGATAGGCAAAATTCCCCCAAAAAGTGCAGTTCCCTTTTAATGGGCTGATTGAAATATATTAAATGAATGGCATTATTTTTTTTACATATCTGCAATATATTATTAGAATATAAACGTCTTGCGATATGCATTTAAAAAAATCTGTATCATTGCAGACAGACCATCACAACACTGCAACACCTCCCAGAGCTCATCTTCAGCGGGCTAAAAGTAGGTTCTGTTGACTAGATCACACTTCTACATCGCCCAGAAAGGTTGGTACATATTAAATGTGTGTGCTGCATGTCAACAACGTGACAAAACCCCACAAGTTGGACCATAAGATACCATAAATGTGGCGGGAAATGAGTGTCGGCGGCATAGGTTGTTTTTACGCTCAGAAAATCCATACAAAAGAATGTCGTACAAACATTTACAGTAGTTTTATAAAGTATATTAATAATAAAAATAACACTTATCTCAAAACACTCTTAAACTGCGAGCTGTTTGCGACGTTTACGTAATCTTTAAGCGAGTTACGTCATTCGTGTGTGCAGCACGATCACCTTCCTTTCTGCAAGTCTCTTCTTTCTCCTCCTGCAGTTGTTTTCTATCATCTGCCTACTTCCTCTACACAACAGCCACAGCACAGACCCACTAACACGCTAATGAGTGGCGTCCATGTTTTCTCGCCTAGTAGCAACTTCCTCATTAACGGAATCCGGTGTTCTGACGAAATGAGCCGCTTTGCCAAAAAAGAGGTGTCAATCAATTTACGCTGCATCAAAAGACGTTACCTTAAGTTTCGAAATGCCAATTTGGATGTCAAATAAAATATATAATAAAATAATCACTTCCTTGTAGCGCCAGTGACGTAGCTCATTTCGACCGATCAACTTCCAGTCAACTTCTTTTGTTTGCACATTATCGAACTGCGCATGCAAGTGACGTGGCGAACACTTTGGGGCCTGTGCGCATTTATACTGCATGAAGACTGATAAGATTAGACTTAGACTTAGACAAACTTTATTGATCCACAAGGGAAATTGTTCCACACAGCAGCTCAGTTTCAAAGGATGGAAAGGGTAAGGATGGAAAGGCTAATGCAGGTATTAAGTAGACTAAAAATGTACCATAGTAGCAATATGAAATATAACATATATGTAATATTTACATATTATATATACATTATTTAATATATACTGATATATTATATTATTATATTATATTATGTTTGTATATAATATATACAATATATAACAAATCCCAATTACCATGTACAGTCGTGGTCAAAAGTTTACATACACTTGTAAAGTACATAATGTCATGGCTGTTTTGAGTTTCCA
The DNA here is from genome assembly GCF_033978785.1 of Entelurus aequoreus. Classification (NCBI taxonomy): domain Eukaryota; kingdom Metazoa; phylum Chordata; class Actinopteri; order Syngnathiformes; family Syngnathidae; genus Entelurus; species Entelurus aequoreus. The sequence continues at coordinate 5,851,396 of NC_084742.1, read as the reverse complement.
ATAATTTCTACAACTCTTATTTGTGTGTGATAGTGATTGGAACAGATACTTGTTTGTCACAAAAAAAACATTCATGAAATTTGGTTCAAGATAGTCAAGACATTATGTCCTTCACAAGTGTATGTAAACTTTTGACCACGACTGTACAATATTACAGTATATGTAACAGCTGCAGCAAAAAAAAAAAAATAGATCACAGAAAACATCAGATTAGGGCTAATTTGGCCTGTAAGCGTAGTCTTAAATTGAGGTACCACTGTAGTCGGGTTAGCGACATAACTGCAACCATCTTAAGCAAGTTTCACTCTAGTGGTTAGCGCCTTGCATGGCAGCTCCCGCCATCAGTGTGTGAATGTGTGTGTGAATGGGTAAATGTGGAAATACTGTCAAAGCGCTTTGAGTACCTTGAAGGTAGAAAAGCGCTATACAAGTACAACCCATTTATCATTTATCATTTACTGTTTGTTGGTCATTTTACCCCAAGTTATACTTATTAATCCCTGAAGGGGGAGCACTTGAGTAACAGTGGTGAGAAAAGGATGGGGAAAAAGTTGCCTTTTTGACCTTGTGACCCCCCCTTCCAGCCGAGCACATTTACACACTGTAGTGACTTGTGATGGAAGGAGTAAAAGTGTACTGAAGTAGATTCACTTCCAAGAAGCCGTGACCAATTTGCATCGCTCGCTTCCGATTGTCGACGACAATAATTACAGACAGATTTAATTAATGTGGGAACAGGAGAGGAGGAGCTGGCTGGTGGGGCGGGGGGCCATTGAACTGTGGTTCTGGAGTAGAAGGCAGAGAAATATGGAAGTAGAATTGTCTCACATTAACTTATATATATATCAATATGATATTAATACATATGCATATATTAATAAATACGTATTTTTCGGAGTATAAGTCGCTCCGGAGTATAAGTCGCACCGGCCGAAAATGCATAATAAAGAAGGAAAAAAACATATATAAGTCGCACTGGAGTAAAACATGTATAAGTCGCATTTTTTGGGGAAATTTATTTGATAAAACCCAACACCAAGAATAGACATTTGAAAGGCAATTTAAAATAAATAAAGAATAGTGAACAACAGGCTGAATAAGTGTACGTTATATGACACATAAATAACCAACTGAGAACGTGCCTGGTATGTTAACGTAACATATTATGGTAAGAGTCATTCAAATAAGTATAACATATAGAACATGCTATACGTTTACCAAACAATCTGTCACTCCTAATCGCTAAATCCCATGAAATCGTATACGTCTAGTCTCTTACGTGAATGAGCTAAATAATATTATTTGATATTTTACGGTAATGTGTTAATAATTTCACACATAAGTCGCTCCTGAGTATAAGTCGCACCCCCGGCCAAACTATGAAAAAAAACTGCGACTTATAGTTAGAAAAATACGGTATACAAATACAAATGTGATATACAAATAAATAAATAATTTGTATAAATAAACGCGTATTTGTAAATATATTTTTGAGATTTGAAAATATATACAAATAAAATTTATGAATATAAAAATGTGACATACAAATAAATCAAGAATTTCTATAAATAAATGTGTATTTATAAATCTATTTTTGAGATTTGAATATAAATATTCTTGATTTTGTATTTGTATTGAATTTGCATATGTGGATCGCTTTTTTGCTTTTGTGTCGATGAGACATTCCTCCCACAAACCAGATGCACAAATAAATGTGACCTACACACTCCCCTGAACAACCAGTAGAGGGCACTGCAGCCAGAGCCACACATTGCACTGATAAGAGATCAGTATCTACATCGGGACAAGGTAATTAAACGGCATTGATACAATAAAATAAGCAGCTAGTATGGTCTTTCAGATGAACTGGATACATGAGCATTAATACTAATAGCTAATACAACGCTAACGTTTGCTAGCGCAGGCTCGTTGTGCGTTCTCTCTGTAAAGACGTGGATTGTTTTTTGTGCAGAGAACTCCGGCCATTTTGCATATAATGCATATAATGGTAGGCTGACCATACGTCCTCTTTTCCCCGGACATGTCCTCTTTTGAGGGCGTGTCCGGGGTGTCCGGGCGGGGTTTTTTAAATGCCTCAAATGTCCGGCATTTTGAATTAGGGTTGCGTGTCTTTTCAATGTACGTCCAGGGTTTGTCACGGCCAGGGAACCTCATCTGTTCGTCCTGACGAACGCACCTCGGGACACGCCCACGGCCGCGGCGCACATCCAGGGACGCGCGTCTCCACCCTGCAGCTGCCACCAGCTGCAATCATTTACCCGCAATCGGCACACTTGCCTGTAAGGAAGGAGCTGCCTACATAATAAATCTTTGTATATACCGCCCTCTGGTGTCGGAGCCGTCACCTCCCTTAGTCCAACTACAACAGGGTAACTTAAACAAAACAAACTGAAGGTGTGCGACACGCAGAAAAATTTGTGAGGGAGGGGCAGAGACACAGAGCGAGAGAGCTAGTGAGTGAATTCAGAGACCATACTTGCCAACCTTCCCGTTTTTAGCGGAAGACTCCCGGTATTCAGCGCCTCTCCCGATAACCTCCCGGCAGACAAGAGACAGACAAACATGCCGAAACGTAAATGCAATTTCACGGAGGATTCGCGAAAAAAGTATTCGTGTTTTCGTACTGGCCGTGACACATGGGAAGCAGAATGCACCGTGTGCAAAGCAGGAACGTACGTATCTTTGGCAAATAAAGGGGCTAAAGATCTACAAGCCCATATTGACACTAAAAAGCACAAAACAGCTGTGCAGGGCGAGAGCTCGTCTACTAAATTGACAGAGTACTTTGTGCGACCTGGAAAAGGAGAAGACGTTGTAAACGCAGCAGAGGGTGTTTTAGCATTCCACACAGTCAAACACCATAACAGTTACAGGTCGATGGATTCCACCAGTGCTTTGCTGAAAAAAGCATTCCCAGACTCAGACACGGCCAAAAAGTTTTCAAGTGCACGCACCAAAACAGAGGCGATTGTCAACAGTGTTATAGCGCCCCACAGCATCGACATTGCGCTAGAGGCGCTCAAAGAAATAAAGTACTGTGGCATCGCTACAGATGGGAGTAACCATGGTGCAGTGAAAATATTCCCAATCATAATCCAGTATTTTGACTGGAAGAAAGGTGGTGTACAATCAACATTGCTTGAGGTCAAAGACACACCTAATGAGACAGCGGACACCATTGCAAACTTGTTGATTGAAACACTGAGAAAAAATAATTTGTCAGAAAAATGTATAGCATTTACTGGTGACAACTGCAACACAAACTTCGGAGGAATCAGACGTGATGAAGGGGGGAAGAATGTGTATGCAAATTTGAAGAAGCTGCTCCAGAATAAGACGCTGATCGGTGTGGGTTGCCCAGCACACATAATGAACAATTGTGTCCATCATGGTGCAGACACACTTGATATTGAAATTGAGAATATCATGTTCAAAATCTACCAGTACTTCCACATTTACACTGTGCGCACTGAGAGTTTGAAGGAGTACTGTGACTTTGTAGATGTTGAATACAGAAAGCTCCTTTTCCACAGCAAGACACGATGGCTGTCATTATTCCTTGGAATCGAGAGGCTGCTGCAGATGTTTCCAGCATTAAAGGGATATTTTATGTCACAGGAAAAAACACCTGTAATGATCAAGAGGTTTTTTGAAAATGAATTCAGTGAAATTTACCTCTGGCACATGCATTCACTCATGTGTGTGTTCCACTCACCCATTAAAGAAATGGAAAAGGAAAATAATTCCATTGTTGAAGTGCGTAACATCTTGCAGAGAGTCCACACAACACTTGAGGAACAGCAGAGAAACAACTTCATGTCCCTGAAAGTTAAGGGACTCCTGGCTCAGAAGCGCACAGATGGGCATGGAAAAGAATGTGAACAGTTCTATGCTGATGTGCAGGGTCTCTACAGTGCATGCCTGCAGTATCTCCAGAAGTGGATGACACCCATGGAAGAATTCACCCCATTCATGTGGATGGATCTGAGTCAGACACCTAGTTGGAATGATGTGGAAGCCTGCATCAAGTACCTTGGAGAAAAGAGGGTGCCAATTGATGATGCCAAGTGTTTTGATCAGGTCACCAATCTCAAGAAATTCACTGAGAGTAGCAACAGTGATGGAGAGTTCAATGGCCTGCAAGTGCACCAGAAGTGGTGCAAATATTTTGAGAAGGCCAAAAGCATTGCATGTTACTCAGAGCTGCTGAAGATTGCACAGTTTGTCTTTGCCCTTCCTTCTCACAATGCAAATGTTGAGAGGGTTTTCTCACTGATGCAGAGCCAGTGGACCAAGGAAAAGAGCAGGTTTTCTGTTGAGTCATTGAAAGGGCTTCTATTTGTACAATACAACTTCAAAGAAACATCCTGCACGGACTTCCATGCTTATTTGATGAGCAACCGGAAACTGCTGGGGAAAATAAGCTCTTCAGCTAAATATGCATGGGCAAACAAGGAAGGCCAGGGAGACGAGGATGAAGACCCGGGAGATGAGGAGGAAAACCAAGGAGATAAGGCCAAGACGACTAAATAAGAAGAAACGCAATACACTACTTCTCCTTTTTTTTGTTTTAAATGTTGACTCTGCATAATTTTTTTAATTTTTTTTACAGAAGCCTAAAATAATTGGCTCAGAAATGCTACCTCTGTTTTTGTTGTTTTAACTGATTTGTGAAATACTCTTCACCCATGGTATATTCTCTGAAAACATCTGTTTTTGTTTCAAATGTTTTGAGGCATTATTTATATTTTTTACATTAGAATGGTCCACTAGACAGAGAAGAGACATTTTAAAGAATGGGCTGTTACCTGTTTTTTGTTTGAATATAATTAACCTGTTTTGAGGCATTATTTATGTTTATATTATATACAAGAGGTTATTTTGAATATTGCTACCTCTGTACTTTTTCTAAAACTGTGAATGTTACAGAATATAAGTGTGACTTATTTTGTTGTATTGTCAACAGAGGAGAAAAAATGCTTTATTTAAATAAATATATTATTTATAAAGCAAGTTCAAGTATCATTGGCAAATTTTCACCTAGCCCCGGCCTTGGCGTGCTGTCCGCCTTGGCAGCATATATGTGTCCTCTTTTTGGGATTTCAGAATATGGTCAGCCTATATAATGGTCTGTGACCCAGACCGCTCTGGCTGCAGTGCCGTCTGCTGCTTGTTCAGGGAAGTGTGTAGGTCACATTTATTTGTGCGTCTGGTTTGTGGGAGGAATGTCTCATCGACACAAAAGCAAAATAGCGATCCACATATGCAAATTCAATACAAATACAAAATCAAGCATATTTATATTCAAATCTCAAAAATATATTTACAAATACACGTTTATTTATACAAATTCTTGATTTATTTGTATGTCACATTTTTATAAGTATACATTTTATTTGTATATATTTTCAAATCTCAAAAATATATTTACAAATACGCGTTTATTTATACAAATGTGTTTATTTGTATATCACATTTGTACATTTATCAATATATGCATATGTATTAATATCTTATTGATATATATAAGTTGATGTGAGACAATTCTACTTCCATAGAGAAAAAGGGGCAGAGATCTGAATTATTTTCGATGACTCCTCGGAATCTCTGGTGAATATGTCTTCCCCCTCTTTAAGCATTTTTCATCCATCTGTTCTTTCTGTCTCATTTTTTCTCGTTGGCACTGTAATGTGTCCCCTTGCATCGCTCTGTCTCTTTACCCGTGTTTGCTAGCTCATCACGTGGACCATGGTGTACATCCATCCACAAGACCACTTGAGAGAGGATTGTCATTTGAAAGGCTACAGCCTGGTTATAGCATCCCTGATGTTACGCAGACACAATTAAAGGTGAAAGGGGTCAGAAGTTAAGGGAAAGCCTCCCTTCTGTGATCTGCGCATCCCCTCCACGCCCCCCCTCACTCCCACCAAACTCCTGTAATGGAGATTAATGCACACTGGCACAGGAACAAGTTCAGCATGCACACGCTCAGGATACAACAGAGAAGAAGGCAGAGCGGGATTACAAAACGACAGTGTGTGCGTGGTGTGTGTGTGTGTGTGTGTGTGTGTGTGTGTGTGTGTGTGTGTGTGTGTGTGTGTGTGTGTGTGTGTGTGTGTGTGTGTGTGTGTGTGTGTGTGTGTGTGTGTGTGTGTGTGTTGTGGGTAGGTTGTCCTGGGCCAGAAGAAGCGAGAACAGAAAGATAGATTGGATTCACAGAGGGGAAGGTGCACAAACCTTACTCGCAATGAAAAGGGAGCCCCCTTGGATGTTTCCACATTCTCTCTCTCTCTCTCACACACACACACACACACACACACACACACACACACACACACACATGCACTAAGCGGCCCGAGGTCAAGGTTGTGGCTTCTTGATAGCCCCGTTGGGCATAATGGGAAAAGTGTAAGTGCTGAAACCAACACAGCGGCAGATGGACACCGGCAAAACCCAAAACCTCTTCATTAATGCAGCATGTCACGAGGATGGCAAGTGTGCGTGTGCGTGTGCGTGTGCGTGTCAAGTGTGTGTGTGTGTGTGTGTGTTCAGCCCCAGTTTTTCAGTGACAGGCGGCCAAGTGCTATCCAGTTACAGCCTGGCATTGTTCCAAACTTAACACACACACACACACACACACACACACACACACACACACACACACACACACACACACACACACACACACACACACACACACACACAAATAAAGGGTTGAGGTTACCGTGCCCCATTTAAAAGGCAGATGAAGACACAATTACTGGCAGGGGATGGAAGCACATGCAGTGTAATGTGTCGTTAGTGGGCAGGGATATACACTTAAATATCATTTTTTTGGTCTTTTTAATTAGCTTCTAGAACTGTATGTGATGTAAAGAAAAAGTGGGTTATACACTCACTGGCCACAATATTGGGCAACCTGTGTGAATTTATAAATGGTTGATTTATATAGGCTAGTGGACCTGACAAGTTTCGGCTATCTTGCTTCTGCAGAAGCAAGATAGCCGAAACTTTACCCCACTAGCCAACCATTTATAAATACACATTAGTAGGCTAAATGAACCTCTTCAACAACCTGTGTGAAGTTGTCGTCCCCCTGTCGTATCCTTTCACTGGAACTAAGGGGCCAAGCCCAACTCCTGAAAACCAACCCCACACCATAATTCCTCCTACACCAAATTTCACACTCGGCACAATGCAGTCCAAAATGTACCGTTCTCCTGGCAACCTCCAAACCCAGACTCAGATTGCCAGATGGAAAAGCGTGACTCATCAGTCCAGAAAAGGTGTCTCCACTGATCTAGCGTCCAGTGGTGAAGTGCTTTACACCACTGCATCCGACGCTTTGCATTGGACTTGTTGATGTATGGCTTAGATGCAGCTGCTCGGCCATGGAAACCCATTCCATGAAGCTCTCTGCGTACTGTACGTGGGCTAATTGGAAGGTCACATGAAGTTTGGAGCTCTGTAGCAACTGACTGTGCAGAAAGTCGGCGACCTGCGCTTCAGCATCTGCTGACCCCTCTCTGTCAGTTTACGTGGCCTACCACTTCGTGGTTGAGTTGCTGTTGTTCCCAAACTCTTCTATTTTCTTATAATAAAGCAGACAGTTGACTGTGGAATATTTAGGAGCGAGGAAATTTCACAACTGGATTTGTTGCGCAGGTAGCATCCGATGACAGTTCCACACTGGAAAGCTCCTGAGAGCGGCCCGTTCTTTCAAAAATGTTTGTAGAAACAGTCTGCATGCCTAAGTGCTTGATTTTATACACCTGTGGCCAAGTGATTAGGACACCTGATTCTGATCATTTGGATGGGTGGCCAAATACTTTTGGCAATATAGTGTACTTTGACACAAGACCATGAAAAGACTTGTACACAAGCAGAGCGATCTTAAAGTCTATTCTCTGAGCAACAGGAAGCCAGTGCAGTAACTTAACACAGGTGAATCACAAAACGTTAATAACTTAAAAACTATAATAGTTAGATCAAACATTTTGCAGCACAAACAAATGGGACAAGTTGGGGAGATGTCGATCTAATTAGAATCTAGTTATGATTAATAACATGTTAACATAAAACCATAAAACAAAAATTGATAATAGACAAAAAAAATTGCACCACAAACGTTTGGGACAAGGTGGGAGGGTGCGGCAACTTTACACATGTTAGTGGGAACACCTAAACAGAGGTATATTTTATACTGGATTTTTGCACTGCCTCACTATGTGCAGGTGTGTGTAATAAAGGTGCATTGTTGCATTTAGAGTGATACAAGTGGAGGTAGCTGAGGTCAAAGGTCAAATCCCTTGCCGTTTTCTCCCTTAAATCATTGGGGGATAAAACCTATATTCATTCTGAATGCCATCCACTTGCCATTTGACAGGAATGCAAGTTGATTTCACGTCTAATTTCATTCATTCTGCCTCCTTGCTCTTTGTCCCTGACGTCTGCAATGATTTTGGTAGAGGGGGACGTTTTAGTATGCAGCTCCTTCTGCCCACAATCAGCTCAAAGCTGGCTGAATTTCACAGAGCTTGTCTCAGTGGGAGCCTTTGCAGACGTTTTACATGACCCGCGGGCCACTAAATGTGCTTGTAATTGCTGCTTACTGATTTGGTGGCGCTTGTTTGATCCCCGACTTTGACGGCTGGCGACACATTTGATGATGTTTGGGAATTTTTATGAATGTGTAGTCGGTAACCACTGTGGTCCACAGCTATGTTATTGACCATCCAGGCGTGTGGAATCAAATGATAAATGATGAGTGGCTCTATCTTGGTCTAAAGTTTCAGTTTTGACAAATGCACCTGAAAAGACATGACGACTTAGCTGTACGTTTGGGAGTTTTCTGTAGATATAAATTGGTCCGAAAAGTCAAACATAGTACCTTAGTCATTATCTGCTTAAAACTTTCGTGTAACAAAGTTTAAAACTTTTCTGTAATGTTTTTAGTTCAGTTGGTGTGTCTCTGGGGAGCTCATAGCATAGGAAGCTCCTGTCCTGGAGCGCCCTCTATAGGATTTACTGTGCATTGCAGAAACTTGTCCTCTGCGACTGTAATATCCTTCTCATGACGATGATGTTTCTGGCATTTTCAAATAATTCCAGTACAAAATGTTTCAAAATGTAGTGATTTATTTCATGCTAGAGCTTAAACTGATCAATGTAAAGCCCTCAGAATCAGCAGTGATAATAATAAATACATTAAATCAGTCAAATTACAGTCAAATCATCACTATAATAATTAGCACTTTAATCTTTTTTTTCCAAAGCGAGAAGTATTTAAAGAGATACTGACATGTATATTTCTACTAAAAGTGTGGTTTTTTGCACTTAAAAGTTGTTAGTGATTTAGAAAGCAGTCTAAACAAATCCAGTATAATAATGCAGATGTTGTCATGCTTTCCCTGCACGGCACAATTACATCTGCACAGCTGATTGTTTGTGAAGCCTTCTCCACCATGCAGAGAACGACAACGTACCTCAATCATGAGCTATTCTGAACATAAATGCTGCAATATTTTCAACACTAAGCTAAATGCACTGCAGTCAACATTTTGCACCAACACACTTTGGTTGTTCCTCATCTTCAACACACACACACACACACACACACACACACACACACACACACACACACACACACACACACACACACACACACACACACACACACACACACACACACACACACACACACACACACACACACACACACACACACACACACACACACACACACACACACACACACACACACACACACACACAGCAGTTAGAACAATTCAGCAGTAAGCACATCACATCTTTAGACCCGGCCTTTTAGAAACAGCAGCTTAATTAAAAGAAAACACGTCAGTCACTTTGCACGTCGGTGTGTACACTTGTTGGTGTGCTTGTTTAAAAAAATACAATTGTAGTGTCCATGGCTCTGCCACTCTTGGATAGTCAACCTTAATTAACAATCACACTCTTTTCAAATGCTTGTTTTGTAGCTTGGAAAAACATGGAAGCCTTTGTACATGACATTCTAGACAGCCATTAAAAAATATTTCATTGAACAATCGTTTCACAATCAAAAAGGAAAATAAGTTGAAAGAAATGTATTTTTTCAGTCAAATGATCAATTTTGAGTTAACCAACCGTAATGTTCACTGGATATCCACTTGTTCAATCGGCATGAAAGTGTAAACTGCAAATTAGCAAACTCATTTGTGTTATTTCTCTTTGGTACATCGTGTATTCAATGAAGCCACACGGAAAAATGCTTGTAAGACCTTTTGACGGGACTGGCTTCAATTTAACAAGCTAAGGATTATTGGTACCTGAGAAACATGAACTGAAGAGTAAAACAAATGGGAATTAATGAGAAGAGACGAGGCAGTTCTCTTCAGCACATTACATTCAGTTACATCAGCCACGGCTTCTGATCCAAACATTATGTCTTTAGAAGTGTTAGTCATAAGTGATCAGCTTTCTTCACATTCACGCCTTTGCTCAACGACAGCCTGATGAGTCTCAATAAGGCCAGATGTTTGGAGTCGGCCATAAGCATAACAAATGCTCAGTGACTTGTTGTGAGGCGTCATTCTGTTCCGTAGCAGGGAGTGTTTTGGTCTGAAGGGAGGTTGTCATTTGGCCACAGGAGGGCGACTATGAGCAGCTGCTGTTTTAAACGCCCACCCATGCAGTGCGCCCTCACACACACGCAAATATTTCACTGCAGCTTCAGTAAAATTTGTCATCTATGCGGAAATGCGGCCGGGTGACATCGTCCGGATTAAGGAAGACCGAGATCGATTTCCCGGGATTCTCTGTGACCAGCTGCTGCAGACGTTGAGCCAGCTTGTCCTCGGAAGGCGAGATGATGCCATTGGTGGGGTGATGCCTGGGGGAGCCGTTAGCGCTTGTGCCCAGCTCCTTCTTCAGCTGACCCGCCTGCTGAGCTTGGTCCAGAGCAGCCCGCAAGTGCTCGCTGGGATCGGAGCGCACATGAGCCAGTTTCCGGGCCACGAGGAGAGCCTGGCTGTCGGTCAGGTGCTCCAGCATGTTGCACTGGGGCAGGAAGTAGTTTGGGCAGTTTTTACCCAGGATGCAATGCGCCAGGTCATCCAGGAGACCCAGAAGTAGACGACCGGGGGTGTCAGAGTCTGGGCAGGACAGGTAGGCGGCAGGAAGTCGGTCACAGGCCCAAAAGAGAAGCGTGCGCAGGTGGTAGAGGCTGAGACCTGCACGAGGACGGGCCAGGATACGAGACAGCACTGCCTTGGCAGCTTGGAAAGCCTGCGCCATGGGGAAGGGGATGCACTTCTTTAGCTGAACCTGGTTTCCAGAAAAAAACATCGGCCTTAAACCACACATTCCAAAACAAGTAAAAGCACCAAATTCTGGGCCCCCATACTCAAGACTCTTGAAGGGACCCAAATCCTGCCTAAACCCAACGTTACCACCCTATACACACACACACACACACCTGGTATGTTTACATGCACTAAAAATACCTGCATGGATTTGATTGAAACCATCTTTTGTAATAACTATGTAAAACATTTTAATTAGGTTTTTGACTTTAAAAAATGAGATTAAAATATAAAGAACATATCTAGATAAACCCCCCTAAATGTTTTGTTTTTGAAAAAAAATGTGTTTAGAGAAAAAAAGTGACAACCAATTAAATATAAAGTGGCCAGAATATTTGTTTAAATAATCATAAAATCCCCTGACGAGCAGGGAAACCTGCGAAACAGGCCTGTAGAGATGATATAACGCCTTGTGTTATTCCCCTGACCCAACGTATATTTAAATAATATTTCAAGTTAAAAGTTCCAATGATTGTCACACACACACTAGGTGTGGTGAAATGTGTCCTCTGCATTTGACCCATCCCCATGTTCACCCCCTGGGAGGTGAGGGGAGCAGTGAGCAGCAGCGTGGGCCGCACTCGGGAATCATTTGGTGTTTCAACCCCCAATTCCAACCCTTGATGCTGAGTGCCAAGCAGGGAGGCAAGAGGTCCCATTTTTTGTAGTCTTTGGTATGACTCGGCCGGGGTTTGAACTCACAACCTCCAAGTCTCAGATATAATTTTCAATCTGTCAATTTTTCCTTTAATTCAGAGTGTTAAATTCATATTGGCTAATTCACCTGTAATTATCACCAGTGGGTAATAGAAATCATAATACATTAATAATAATATTATATTATTATTATTACTGCATTTCCTGAGGGTTTAGCCTCCTTTGTCTTTAGAACCTTGTGGCACCTCTGTTTCTAACTGTAATCAAGGGTCCTTGACTTCACTACGGTTATGGAGAATGGCATGCAAAAGAGAAACTTGTACATAACTTTCTCCTATGCTGCCACAATTAAATGTATTTATTTCTAACTTTTTTCTATCACTTCATCCTCGTTCCAAAATACTGGTGCTGTGTGTACCGTATTTTTCGGACTATAAGTCGCAGTTTTTTTCATAGTTTGGCCGGGGGTGCGACTTATACTCAGGAGCGACTTATCTGTGAAATTATTAACACATTACCGTAAAATATCAAATAATATTATTTAGCTCATTCACGTAAGAGACTAGACGTATAAGATTTCATGGGATTTAGCGATTAGGAGTGACAGATTGTTTAGTAAACGTATAGCATGTTCCATATGTTATAGTTATTTGAATGACTCTTACCATAATATGTTACGTTAACATACCAGGCACTTTCTCAGTTGGTTATTTATGCCTCATATAACGTACACTTATTCAGCCCGTTGTTCACTATTCTTCATTTATTTTAAATTGCCTTTCAAATTTCTATTCTTGGTGTTGGGTTTTATCAAATAAATTTCCCCCAAAAATGCGACTTATACAGTATATGTTTTTTTTCCTTCTTTATTTTTCGGCCGCTGCGACTTATACTCCGGAGCGACTTATACTACGAAAAATACGGTAAATGCTTAAAGGCTTTATTTACATCATGACGTCTGTGTTGAGTGAAGTATTCAAAGCTTGGTTTGCGCTATCTGGGTGGAACAAATCATTTAGCATTTTTGATAGAGGATGCAAGTAATCTTAGACATTCTTAATTTGAGTCTAGCAACCTTATTATTGAACTTTAACTGCTAGATGTATTTTATGTTAACATTTATGACAGTGTTTTTTTATATAACGTACATATTTAAATGACAGAAAATAGTCTTCAAACTTTACAAAAGCTCAGGGCCCCAAGCACAGAGAGGCCCTGGTGCAACGACCGCACTTACTCCTCCACTTTAATACCCCTGCTCCAAAGACTGGATGGAACGAGAAGAATAAAGGAAAAGTACCTCGCTGCGGGAAAAGGCCAGCCTCCACTCCCTGTCAGGTCGGCCCCCCAGCGGTGAACAGCAGGGCAGCAAGTAGAAGCCCGATATGGCTTCCTCCTCTGTGATTTTACCATCCCAGAAGTGGTTGGCCGTCAGCCAGCCTTGAGCCACAGCAGGCCAACCCCGAAACGAGACTACGGGAAGAAGGTCGTACAGTACCCTGCTGGAGCCTGCCTGCACGGGGCATCGAGGTGGAAGGAGAAAGGGATGAACTGCCTGAAGTGCTTCACATACCAATGCTCACCGCTCTGACTTTCTTGCACAGAAGCCATAATGAGCCTGACTGTACCTGGAGGATAATGGTCGTAAGCGGCCCGTTCCTTTCCAGTCGCTCAGGGGTCGGAATGCCTCTCTGGGGGCTTCGCCGCAGCTCATCCACTGCCTCACTCACCACCCCCCAGAACCAGTCTGTCACCAGGGTGGGGGAGAAGTAGCAGCCATCCAGGGACTGAGGGGAGACCAGGGATGGAATGGAGCCTTTTTCTGGATGGGAAAAGAGAAAGCTGGGTGAATACAAAATCCCCCAAATAATGGCATTTTTAATTCTGTCTAAAATTAAGGATGCCTTCTAGAAGCATACCTAGTTCACTCTCTTCCTCCTCGTCTTCTTCATCAGGAAGTCCACTCTCTTCCTGGCAGCAGACGCTCCAGCGGGACAGGATGTTGGAGTCGCACAGGCGCAGGCTGAGCCATGAGTGGCACGGCGGCGAGTGCCTCATGTCCAGGGTGACAGGCTGGTTGCGGTCGTGGAGCTTTAGGGCTGGCACCAGCAGCGTGAAGTCCAGGTCAAAGTCGGCACCTTTGGCATAGTCGCCGAGGTCCTCTGGGTTCAGGTCCAAGACACCCTCTCGGGCCCCGCTGGACAGCAGTAAGTACTCGTTAGCCACTGGGAGGCGCTGATCCACCTTCTGGACTAAACCTGCAGGAGTTGGGGATGGAAACACTTAACTTATTAAAGGGGAGCTGCACTTTTTTTTTTTTTTTTGCCTATCGTTCACAATCATTATGAAAGATATGACGACGGATGGATAACTTTTTTATGCATTCTAAATATTAAATAAACATAAATAAAAGTCAGCTTACACCGGAGCCAATAGGAGGTCCTCTATTTCGCCCATAAAACTCAATAAAAAAACTCCAAAAACCTCCAACAATACTCCATTTACATTTCAGGATTTGAATATTATCCAAGTAGTAGTGATATTGTTACTATAGCCGATGTTTACATTATCGAGTGGTCTGCTGCGTCCTCGCCTCCCTGCTCCTTGGAAGTTTATTGTAAATCATAAATCATGCATCTCACCTGGATAGAAGAAGGCTGAGGACGTATTCTGGCAAGTTAATACTCTTTGACATCCGATTTAGACCCAGGATTGACGAGACACATTTCTTCTCAAGGATTATGAGTCATTTTTCCTCTAAATGGGAATATATAAACATCCTAGCAGTCAGCATCCTAATGGCAGCAGACATTGTACAGTAAGGGATGTTTTATTATGTTTGTTGGCTCTCATGAAGTCTGCGGTAAGTAGTAATCAGTGAGGAAGAAAAAAAAGCGAAAGTCGTGATGCATTTTTTAAATGAATGCGGCGCGTATGCTTAAAATGATCAAAATACGTCTATTATTATGAATACGCCCGTTACATCATTACATATTTACTTACATCATGTAAATAAAATCTCATTGGAGGTGTTTGGATGTTTTAAGGGCTTTATAGGCAGAATAGATCAGCTGTCATAGGCTCCATTGCAAGCATACTTTTGATAAAATATATTTAATATTTAGAAAGCATTTAAAAAAAATACATCCAACGTCATATCTTTCATAATGATTGTAAACGATAGGCAAAATTCCAAAAACAAGTGCAGTTCTCCTTTAAGATAGAACCAATATTCGATATCTGTTTGAGGAACAAAATACGACCAATTTTGTGCTTAAGTCTGCTTTTATTTGTCAACATTTGTAATGATAAAAGCAGGAGCTGCTGAAACCTCTTTATGGCTCTTAGCACACTTGTCTTGAGCCCACACTCCGGTCCTATTTAACCCGCAGGACAGGAGTCAATTATGTCAGTGATGTTTATGCAGGTTGATAGAGGCAATCAGAAGCAGACAAGTCAAGTCAACACCTGTCTGAGGTAGGCAAGGGAATATGAGACACAGATATAATCCTTAACTTAGTATTTCCCTTCAGGAAGGAGTGATCCCTGATTAACACTTTATTAGGGACCAGAAGAAGTGAGGCTCGGGTGTGAGATGATGAACGGTTTTGTTGAATGTGCTCAAACATATTTATTCACACACTGAAATCATTTAACTAATTGTTTTTTTTTCATAAATAAATAACACATATGTAATATACTTTCCTTGGCAGAAGAAACAATAAATATTGTTTTGGCATTTTAAGAACCATATTATTGTTATTTTAGTGTTTAAATATGTTTTTCTTCAGTTTTAATTTGTAAAAGCTTCAGAGTGTTAATAATAAAGGCAAAACGGTGTGCTTCCATTCCCGTTTATGTGACGTGTCACATGGGTTCTCTTTATTGTGTAGATATATACCCATGTGTGGAACTTTCATTCTGTTTTAAGCGAGAACAGCCTCTAAGTTCAATGTGCACAATTTAACATCTGCTCAGACAGCAATGTGTTTATAAAAGTTTGGATTGGGGTACCGGTATGTTTTTTTTAATGGGCAAAGTTTATAATATGTATTGTATTTATATTAGCATTGAAGATAGCTAGCAAGTGGTCAGCGTGCTAGCTGCTAGCAAGCGGACAGCCTGCCCGCAAGCGCTCAGCGCGCTAGCTGCTGGCCAATTTACTGAGTTGCCCGATTCAAAAATCAGCCACTTTTGTTCCCTAAGGCGTTTTTTTCCAAAACATAAGCATTTTATCATTTTTGTAAACTGGTTCGCGAAAAGATCTACTAATAATCTTGAATAGTCGACAACTACACTTTGAAAATGTCAACCAAATTGGATCCCACTACATCGTTCATTATTCAAATTTTTAAATTGCCCTTTTTATCTTAACGCTGACTCGGGAGAGATACTAGTGGTCACATCGCCGAAACTAAATAGGCTTGCATTTCACTGTGTTAACTAAAGTGCTCCATTATTCAAAAACTATGTTCACTTATCCAAACAATTTCAACGCACTTGTGTTGTTATTTTGTTATATTTTTAGCAAAGTCATTGAAAGTTGGAGCAGAGCAGGAAGTTATGTTTGCGCTTGCGTGTTGCAAATGCAGGGCATGCACAAACGGATTGGGCAGCTCAGTAAATCGGCCAGTGACAGCACTAGCTACAAGCAAGCAATCAGCGAGCTAGCTGATTGCTGGCGGTCAACACGCTGGCTGCTTATCTAGGAAATAAGCAGTATTGCCGTGCAGTGAGTTTATCGAAGGTCACGGTTTTATGATAATTGTAATTTAAAGCGGTAATACTAACCATCTGGAATTTTACCGCTAGCACCAAGTAGTCAGTTGATTGGCAAAGAGAGAATGGTCACTGAGGTGTAGCTGCAAGATCATTATAAGCAATACAGGAGGAAGGTCTAACGAACTAGCATAGGAAAGTGAGCAGGGAACTTAGATCAAAGGACAGAACAAGAGGGGAAACTTTCGAAGGGGGATTCTAGCCAAAAGGCAACACTTTTGGAGTCGTGCAGCTGCTTTTATCTGCCGCTGACAAATTGGCTCAAATAAGCAGGGAAAAAAATAAGAAAAACTTGTCTCCAAAAGGAAGAGCTCCAGTTAGAAGAAAAAAACATCAATTAGCAATGCAACCCCAATGCTCACATTGGTTGCGGAAAGCTGAAGGTCATTCCGAGAAGCCAGACCAGCTCCCTAATGACTAATTCAAAGCTTGTCATAGTCCTAGAATAGAATCCAGTTGGAGGACGGCCTCGGCTGGTTTTCACGGCCACATATTTGAACATAATCCTGTAAGGAATGGAACTGGACGTGGAGGTTTCCCTTTGGGAACTATTTTCAAGCTTGACCCAATTTCATGTCAGGGAAATATAATTTTAATAACTGCTTGGCTTTTCCACAGCTACTTACTGTGCACACCTGTGGTTTTGTTACTTCCATTAATGCATTTAATAACTTGTAGATTTAGTGTGTTCCCTTGATGCCATTTACACAGCCTAATGAAAAAGAAAAGGTTACTCAATAATTATAGGGTTGAAACGATTCTGCGGAGGATGCAATGACAGCAAAAACAAATCAATAAGTGGCCTTGCATGAATCCCCCGAGACAACACAGACAAACCACCGACTGGAAGTGTCGACTCCTGGACCCAATCTCACAAGTGGGTGTTAAAAATGAGGCGAGAGGCATGGGAACGAGGTAGCCTCAGTCATCACAGCTAAAGTGAAGTGAAAACATCCTGATACTCTGGAGGACAGCTTCTAGAATCCCTCTCGAAATTGTGTTTTATCCTGCAGTTGTCAGCAAGTCCAATATGAGTTTTATGTTCAAAGTTTAACCTGCCTGGTCCAGTCACTGCTTCCGTTCCGCCTGGGGTCAATGAAGCAACATTTATAGATTTTAACTGTACGGTTATATTCTGAGTAATAATCATGGTTTCACGATTATTATGCATTGATAAATTCAACAACAACAACAACAACAACAAAAATAAAATAGACTATCTTTAGAGATGTTGATATTTGTTACTGTAGGAAATAACAGTAATCAAATAAAATAATGCAGCTACAAAATAATAAATATAAAAATAGTCTCTCTCTCTTGCTATTAAATAAAAATAACCTTTGCTCTGTAAACATCCTTCTATTATGCTTTACACTTGCTATATTAACTTACAAGGCCTCCATAGTTTATTCAACACAGACAGGCAGAAGCAATCTCTAAACGTTGAATGGTCACTGAATCCTTTGACAGAAGTACCTGTTGCTGTTTACACTGAACTGACTCAACGCTAAGCTACTGTTTGTGACATGTTTGTATAACTCCCTAACAACTCAATTTAAGCAAATATAGCATACTAGCGTGGCTCTCAACAGGTGCATATATGCACGTTCCACGCTGGTGTAACTTTGTCTTCGTTATTTGCAGGTTGTGCCGAAAATGACAGCATAATGCCCGTTTATAGTGAGTGACAAAGACTGAAACACAAGGTTTAGTGGAGCCTTTGCGATTACCGTATTTTCCAGACTATAGCGTGCACCAGTAAATAAGCTGCACCAACAAAAATTTTAAGAAAAAAATATTTTTCCATATGTTAGCCGCATTGGACTATAAACAGCATATACTGTATATACGTTGTGAAAGGAGTTATTTACACAGAAAGGTTTTGTAAATGTTTAGTTACATACCATAATTGTTTCTAAACTGTGTCTGCAACACGGCTGTAAAACGGCTGATCAAACAAAACAGAAGTCATTGTCATGGACCCATGAGCTGCGGAAGATAGCTCTCCAATTAGCTAAACAGACTCAATAACTCCATGGTGATGTTTTGGTGAATTTACTGAGGAATTTGTGAAACTGAAAAAATTTAAATTAAAACTCCACTGTAAGTTAACAATAATAACAGATATTCGTAAACGTGTTAGCATATTAACTAATGCTAATGACGCTCGCTTGATTACATTACGATAGCACGTACAAATATTCATGGAAACACTCCTACAGACATCACAAATTTAGTGAGTATCAGTAGTTTTGAAATGTAAATCTGTAAGAGTAAAAACGTTATGGAGACTAGAAGACATAACGGCACTTGTACTTCCGCTTGTACTTACAGTTCAAAGCACTAGACAGAAGAAAATACCGTAGATGTTCACCCCGCAGCACCTGCATTGAGAAAAGTTGTCCAAAGGTTGGCACCATAGCACAAACAGTAACACACAGTTTCAGTGTCTTTGCTTGTGTTTTTTGACAACTATTTGCAATGTGGCTAGCAGGGAGGAAAACTCTATAAATTAGCTGTACCATTTTATAAGCCACAGCATGCAAAGCATAGGAAAAATGTAGTGGGTTATAATCTTGAATTTACGCTAAATAACCGTCACATTTTTAAATCGCGGTTAATAGTTAAACCCGTTAATTGTTGCATCCCTACCCAGGACCCAAAGCTGGGTCCTCTGAATTGGAGTCGAGAGCGCTAGGCACTGAGCTAAAAGTCCTTTAGGAAGAGAGGTTTAACAACATATACATGACACAGTCGCACCTGCAGGCCCCCGTTACACAAGACTAAAAATCAATGCTGTCAACATTCGGAATGAGGGCGTTATTTGCACACTGCAGCATCTTTTTACTGGCAGCCCTTGTATGGACACCCAAAAAGAAAGAACTAGTTAGTGTGTGTGGCGGAAGAATGCACAGGCGAAATAATACGTAGTTGCGCGCCGCTATTCTGAGGAAAGACAATGTCCCTATTGTTTGTTTTAACCGAACCTTTTTCCTTCATCTTTTAAGTGAGTCTGACTTTTCTGATGTCAGTGCATCAAAGCTTCTCAGACTGTTTCTCCCTCTCTTGCAACTCTCCTTTCAGTATGCAAAACAACAGGATAAAAGTAAGCCTAAAAATAAACAATTAGATGACGATTCCCCCCCCCCACACACAGTTCTTATAGAAACCAATCAATACAAATGACATAAATATTTCAAAATAAGTTTGGCTTTTATTTGATCAAAAACTGGTAGTTTGAAATTAGACAAACATTGCCACAATTTACAGGATAAATGGCATGAACATACAGTGCATCTACTCTTAGCAAAATTTGAATTTTCAGAACGTTTTCAAATACAAATTGCACTTTGTAAAAAATAATTGTCAAAAACCAATATAAGAGCCTCCTCTTGTAGGCAAAACTTCTGTCTGAAACAAAATACTTCCAGGGTTTCCCACACATTCATTTATTTGTGGCGGCCCGCCACGAAAGAATTACGTCCGCCACAAATTTTAAAAAAAATAAATAAATAAATAAAAATTAAAAAAAAATATATATATATATATATATATATATTTTTTGTCCTCTCCAGCTTCTCAGGCAAATCATATAGTTGATGTAGATGCCCATATCGGCTGTTCAGATTTACTTTACAAAAGAGAAATGTAGGATACTTTTCTTGTTGCCTTATTTGTATTTGACTTTATTAAATGTATTTATATTAGAAACACAACATGTGTATATAACTAAGGGTGCAAAGTCTGCAGGCAGTAGGAAACACATGGTTAAGTGTAGGGAGTAAAACTGATGGCAGTCTAAAGTTCAAGATTTTTGGAGCTCTTTGTTCAGTGGATCAGGGGCCGTACTTATCAAGCTTCTTAGAGTGCCATTTTACACTTAAGTCCTGAGAATTTGCGAAATTTAGTCCTACTCTCAAACTTAAGAATAAAAGCTTTTTATCAACGTTCTTAAGTCTAAGAATCACTCCTACTCTCCACGATATTTAAGAGACCTTCAGAGGTGTCTTAAGTGGTTAGGAGTTGCCAGCAGGGGATGGCACTGAGGCGAGAGAGACGTGCGCGAACATTCAGGGAGCGGAACGATGTTCTGGATTTGTTTGATGACGAGCAGCTGATCAAACGGTATCGTTTAGACAGAGCGGGTATTATTTTTGTCACAAATGTAATACTTTTCGATTCCATGTTGATTTCTGCATGTGGCTGCAGTGGGCTAGTATATATAGAGCCACCCACACCAGTTTCAAATTAGTTGCCTAATTAATGAATTGGAAAGAAAATGTTATGACAGTAGCGTATATGTGTGGCCGTGAGGTGAGTGACGTCAGTGAGTGTGTGGCCGACAGAAGAGAGGGAGCGGGTAGCGTGAGTGCCGGCGGGGACTAGTTTGTTTTGTATTATTTTGTAGTTTATTGTCAAAATATACACTCCCATTGTCCACTTAAATATTTCCAAGATATTTCTTTATTCTTAGACAACGGATTCCCTTCCGTGATTGGTCATTTCTATGGACACAGAAATGACGTCACCTAAAATTCCATTTACGGCACATAGTAATGTCGTAATTGAGCTCTGAGTGTGACACTTAAGATTCAGTCCTACACTTCGCTGAAAGTGTGAGTAAGACACTTGATAACTAACTTTTAAGTGCAGCTTTCAGCGAATAATTTATTTACTCTTAAGTCAACTCTTAGCAGACTTCTTAGGAGTAATTCTGAGAAGCTTGATAAGTACGGCCCCAGATGTTTGATAAAGCTCTGTGTCTATCTACCACCACTACTGTTTTCTGTTTATTTGTTACTGACTGTGGCAGGACACCTCTGCCTCTGTTTCACTTTATGTTGCTGGTAAATAATATGGTTGTAGTAGTAGGCTAAAGTTAAATTATTTAGTATGCACTAATTAAAGGGGCAGAGCTTTGAGACATTTTAGCTTTTATATTTTATAAGATATATTTTTTGTAAAAACCACAATTAATAAATATATTTCAGTGAATAACTTATTGTTCAAATCTGTATATATATATATGTACATAAAGTGCTGTAATTATATTGTAAAATGGGTGGACGTTTAAAACAAAACTGTTATTATTAATTAGTAAGTATACATTTTTTGAGCCTTTTTAGAGAAAATCAAATCATTGTAGCAAATTATGCAAATTACTCGATTATGTCATGGTGACCACGCCCATAGCCACGCCCCCACCACCACAGGTATCTTGGCAGTTTATGGGAAACACTGACTTCAATAAACAAAAATGTAACATTGCACTTTAATGTACATGCAAATAAATAAACTCCCAATACTGTGATCAATAACATGCAAACTTAAATCTTCTGTCTAAAATAAAAGACTTCTGTAAACAACAATGTAGCATTGTACAATGTATGTAACAATGTCTAGCATTGAGAGTGCTCTATAGTTTTAGTAAGTGGATAAACACAGGCTTTTCCACTGTACGGGCACCAAATGTTTTTCGACGCACAGAGACACCGCTTTTTTTATCGTTCTTAATTGTGCTCTTATCTTATTATACATGACACCTTGAGGAAATTATTCCACCACAGTTAGCTTCTCCTAGCGGGTGTTTTCTTGTTTGTCGTTACAGTCTTGTTTGCCTTGAAAAGAGTTGCATTTTAACTAAAAGCTTCTTTTTTTATATGCTGTACTAAGATTGTTGTGCTAATAAACTTTGCAGCGTGCAGTCACTTGTTCCACGCTTGTTGTCAAAAATCAAGGTTTTGCGATGCATGTAAATCTTCACTAAGGAAATAAGGGGGAGGATGGAAACTACAGAATCTCCTGGGGGCAAAACATATGACAGAGCAAGAGAGGAAAAACAATTTTATTTTTATTTTTTAATCCTCTGCAACAACAAAATTTAATTTAATGATAAAATAGAATTATCGCTAACGAGTAAGGAGCTGTTCTCTTTATTACGCTATTATTTACAGGATACAAAATGCTTTATTTGTTTACAGTCAACCCGTTAATTCTAGTACAGTGGGACCTCGATTTTTTTTTTCACTTAATTGGTTCTTAAACAGGGTTCCTAAATTGAGAACTTTGTATAGTGAAGCAAATTTCTCTATAAGTAACAATGTAATTATAAATAATGAGTTTTAGCCTCGACAAAATTCCATATTTTAGTGAATGTTTGTACACTTTGAATACAATATACTGTATGGTGCTATACAGTACTGTATAACGGGTCTTTAACCTTTTTGACCTCGGGGCCCAACTGTTCCACGACAGAGGGGCCCAGGGTCCACTCAAATAATAACACTGAATTAGTAATCTTACCCTTGCTTTAATCACATTCAATGTTTACATCTAACCTGTAAAGTGAGAGTAACTCAGGTGTTAAGTAGGAACGGAACTCGCACACAGGTCGAGGACTTCCTGTATTCAGCAGCAATTCCTTCCCAAAAATTAGAGCAAATTGTCATAGGAGTTTGGTGGAGTGTCACTTCTTTCTCAATGTGCATTGTTTCAGTCATTCTGGACGCGTTATTGAATTTGCTGAGCGGCCTTCTGTATCCACCATTAACAGCAAGTCAGCTGCTATTTGCATTCACCCCAGCTCCCGTGCCAGCTTTGAAGATTGAACGCCGCTAGGTGCCAAAAAAATGGAGTCTCGGTAAACAAGAGTGACCGTCATTTATGGCAAGCAATATGTTGCTTGGCACGGAACATGCAAATATATTCCAGTCATCTCCTGAAGCCATGCCATGAATCTGCTTTGGCTGCCAGATGACGACTGGAGCTGCTAGCTAGTATGGCACACATCTCCACAAGGGAGAAGGCGCTGCCACTCTTCATATTTTTGCATCAGTGCGAGAGGGAATACGCCATGCAAAACATTAAATGTAGCTTTACTTCTGCAGCAAACAAGTTCAATCTCCCCACTTGTGTTTTTACTGATGCAGTTGTTAATTATTCCCTGCAGGACTTATATAAGCAGTTTAATTTATTATCACTTTTATGTGTGATCATACAAAGCCATGAGTCCAGGGCAGCTGTGGCATTTGGGATAATTATTACTAATGAGGTCTTCTGACAATCAATTAAAATATCACTGCACAACAGCAAGTAAATCAAAAAGCAGCACACATTTTCTCTGTGAAGTGCACGGAATCTGTGTTTTACATTTTGGGACCCAGAGATCAATAAAGTACTTTCTATTCTATTCTATTCTATTCTACATAAATCAGCAAAAAGTTGAACTGGACTGAAAATATTCATTGTGCAGAAAAAAACGTCACAAAATTCCACGGTTTAAGATCCTTGTCTCGTCAGGAGGACGTTCGAGACGTGATAAAGTCGCCTCCGCCATGTTCTTATATTTCAACAGAGATTATCTTATTCTTGCAAAAAACAAAAGTTCTTTCCCACATCCCAACAGGCTATGGAATAGGAAAAGCAGCAGCAAAAACATCGCTGATTATGCCAAGGAAAGCAAGACAAGACATTTGGAAGAAGTCACTATGGATAAAGAGAAAAGAGAACGTTCTTGGAGGCGAATCAAGAAAAATACATCCCAATACATGAGGAGGGAAAAACAGCACTGGGAAACTGAGAGTTGAGAAAATAACAAGAAAGCACTGCGACTCACCTAACATGTTGAAGATAAAATCCTTTGCCGTGTGCACCTCCAAGGCTGTATGGTCTCCAAACTCGCCCTGCTCCAGGAGGACCAGCTCGGAGACCTGAGAGGACAGCTGCTCCAGGGTCGCCCCGGACCGGAAATCCACCTCGGACAGCTTTTTGCCAGGCGCCGGCGAGCGCGGCGACACAGCACTCATCAGGGAATCCATCTCAACAGTCCCGTGGAGTAACAATTGCACATTAGGGTGCTAAAAAGTGGCATCTATAAAAGAACAATACAAGGTTAAAATCAAGCTGATTTGCTTATTATATATGAAGGGATGATTGCCTTTTTACAGACGCCTCAAGGATCACAATCTGATGTACGAGAATATTTTAACATTTGTATTATTTTTCATGTCAGACGCCACATAACTTCAGTTGAACCTTCTAAATGTAAAGTGAGCACCCCAAGCAGTGTTGTGACGATGCATATATTGCAATATAATTGATCTTATATTGTATTGTATTATGTGTTGGCGTACTGTGGGCTCGATTGGTCGAGCGGCCGTGCCAGCAACTTGAGGGTTCCAGGTTTGATCCCCTCTTCCGCCATCCTAGTCACTGCCTTGGGCATGACACTTTACCCGCCTTTTGATTGATTGAATGAAACGTTTATTAGTAGATTGCACAGTACAGTCCATATTCCGTACAATTTTACCACTAAATGGTAACACCCGAATAAGTTTTTCAACTTGTCCAAGTCGGGGTACACGTTAATCAATTCATGGTAATGCCCTGCTCACGGTGCCACCCACACTGGTTTAAATGTAACTTAGATATTGGGTTTCACTATGTAAAAGGGCTTTGAGTTTTTTGATCGATTTAAACTTTTATTAGTAGATTGCACAGTGAAGTACATATTCCGTACAATTGACCACTAAATGGTAACACCCGAATAAGTTTTTCAATTGATTCATGATACAGATATATACTATTTTCATAATACAGTCATCACACAAGATAATCATCAGACTATATACATTGAATTATTTACATTATTTACAATCCGGGGTGTGGGATATGGAGGGGGGCGGGGGTAAGTTTGGTTGGTATCAACACTTCAGTCATCAACAATTGCATCATCAGAGAAATTGACATTGGAACAGTGTAGGTCTGACTTGGTAGGATATGTACAGCAAGTAGAGCATATATATATATAGTGACACAATACTGAATGTGTTGCAAGTTTCTGAGCACGTAACATAACAGGCCTAAAGTCCAAAGTAAACCAAAAACATCCGAGTGGAAGACATAAGACGGCCTCTGCTCCTGTAAACTGGGTCAATTAGCAAGATGGCTAATTCTAGACGCCGCTAAGCTAATAGCACAGCTAATTAGCCAGCGTGCTTGTGTTGGCAGTGGATACCCGGCTAATTAGGTGTGTGCTAATAAAGCCGTAATAAGCGTGAGAAGTTTATAATAATAACGCATCCAAACATGAATACGTTGTGTGCTTTACATAGCTTTCTATAGTCGTTTACATCGTCTCCTCACCCGAGGCGCTATTTCTCTTTTATTAGCTAATTTAGCCACCTAGCATGCTAGCTAACGTGACAGGTGGGGGAGACAGTGGCCACACACACACACACACACACACACACATACATATATATTTATATATATATATATGTGTGTGTGTGTGTGTGTGTGTGTATATATATATATCCAGTAATGCATTCAACAGCAAAACAAGATCAAATCCTTAGCAATGAGGCTAAAGCTGTCAATCAAAAACACACCCGTGACACTGAAACTTCCTCCACGGCTAATGTTGTTTTGATGCCTGCGCTTAAGTCCGCCCTGATCAGATGTCATCTCGAACAGGTCCCCGGCGCCGCCGATCCCCCCCCTCCACGGCAACACTGACCGACTGTCCTCGGAAAGCGCCGTCCGTCCAACCGGGGAGGATCCAGAGATTAGCGGCGGAGGGAGGCACGCATGCTGCACGGCGCTACATCGGCGACGACGCTGCAGGAGAAGAAGGGCTGGGTGAGGACTCAATGGGCGTGCTTGTGTGCAATGTGCACTGAGGGGCTGTGCTGAGCTTTACATTTGGTGCTACTGTTGGCATGCATGTTTGTGCAGCACCAGCAAAAAGTGTCTAAAAGTGTTTCAAAGCTAAATACATGGCACGCCATCTTTAAGGAGCTGTGCTTTTAAATAGTATGACCTGGCAAATAAGTTGTTAAGTTAACTTTGGATTTCATTTTGGGTTGACATTGCAATGTCCAGATGTGCTCAACAGAGACTCCAAATTGTAATTGCCTTACTAGCATGCACAACTGCATGCATTACTGAAGATACAGGTACAATCACCCACATGAAAACATATTTTTGTTTAGATCTGAGGTTTATCAGGCTTGTCTCCTTCTTGGGATAAAATATGGCAAGGTTGTATTAATGAAGATGACTGAGCAGATAAAGACAACTTTATTTAATACCAATACTGTCCCGCAGAATCTGTCTGAGTGTGTCATCGCTCCATCCATCCATTTTCCTCCGCTTATCCGAGGTTGGGTCGCGGGGGCAGCAGCCTAAGCAGAGAAGCCCAGACTTCCCTCTCTTCAGGCACTTCGTCCAGCTCCTCCCGGGGGATCCCTAGGCGTTCCCAGGCCAGCTGGGAGACATAGTCCTCCCAACGTGTCCCGGGTCTTTCCCGTGGTCTCCTACCGCTCAGACGTGCCCTAAACACCTCCCTATGGGAGGCGTTCGGGTGGCATCCTGAACAGATGCCCGCACCACCTCATCTGGCTCCTCTCGTGTGGAGGAGCTGCAGCTTTACCCTGAGCTCCTCCCGGATGACAGAACTTCTCACCATATCTCTAAGGGAGAGCCCCGCCACCCGGCGGAGGAAACTCATTTTAGCCACTTGTACCTGTGATCGATCCTTTGTGGTGAAGAAGGAGCTGAGCCGGAAGGCAAAGCTCTCAATTTACCGGTCGATCTACGTTCCCATCCTCACCTATGGTCATGAGCTTTGGGTTATGACCGAAAGGACAAGATCACGGGTACAAGCGGCCGAAATGAGTTTCCTCCGCCGGGTGGCGGGGCTCTCCCTTAGAGATAGGGTGAGAAGCTCTGCCATCTGGGGGGAGCTCAAAGTAAAGCCGCTGCTCCTCCACATCGAGAGGAACCAGATGAGGTGGTTCGGGCATCTGGTCAGGATGCCACCCGAACGCCTCCCTAGGGAGGTGTTTAGGGCACGTCCGACCGGTAGTAGGCAACGGGGAAGACCCAGGCCACGTTGGGAAGACTATGTCTCCCGGCTGGCCTCGGGATCCCCCGGGAAGAGCTGGACGAAGTGGCTGGGGAGAGGGAAGTCTGGGTTTCCCTGCTCAGGCTGCTGCCCCCGCGACCCGACCTCGGATAAGCGGAAGAAGATGGATGGATGGATGGATGTACCCGTGATCTTGTCCTTTCTGTCATAACCCAAAGCTCATGACCATAGGTGAGGATGGAAACATAGATTGACCGGTAAATTGAGAGCTTTGCCTTCCGGCTCAGCTCCTTCCATCTCACGATCCACTCTTCCTCACGCGTGAACAAGACTCCGAGGTACTTGAACTCCTCCACAGATGAGTGTGTCATTGCATCAATGAATAAGTCGTACTTCAAGGAAACATCCAGTTATATAGGCATGTATTCAGTCATTTGGTCAGAAATGTGTCTGCTGGGGCTGTAATCGCATTAACTCATTCGATTAATCACAAAACATGGCATTAATGATGTATATACGCAGATTGATCATACAATTTATTTTTGAGCACACACACTTTTTTACCTGAACTGAGAATGGTTACTTAAAAGGCAGAGTTGGTTGCTTTGTGGTCAGTGATCAGGTCAATACATCCGAATTGCAATTCTTATTCATCCCAATTCTAAATTGATTTATCATTTTCAAAAATAATAATATATTTTATATACTATATGTGTTGGCCCTGCGATGAGCTGGCGACTTGTCCAGGGTGTAGCCCGCCTTCTGAGGTGTATTATAAGAATACCGTTTTAAAAATATGTTTTTATGCCATCTCCATGCAACCAGAAGAAGCTTTTCTTACCTAACCTGTTTTGAAAAAGTTTCATTATAATAATTATACCAAATAATACATTGTGAGAATCTTGTTGAGTTGAGAATGGATTCTGATTCAAGTTGTCACCCCAGGCAGGAATTAGAGTTGGCGTTGGATAGAATCGTTAGGTGCTCAAAGGCCCCGTTTACACTGCACACCAAATCTGTTTTTTTTTGCCCTGAGATGACACAGATTGGATTTTTTTGCCAGTCATAACGGTTCAAATTTGATCTTCTTGCATCAGATTCAGGCCACAGCAGAAGGTAGTCCAAATTCGATTGGAATCTGATCTTCTTAAATGTGACTTCAGTCTAAACGCAATGCGTTTGTTTTAGGCGAGCTACGTCATTCGTGTGCACGGGGAAAGAAGTAGCCCACCAGCGGAAGGGGATATTTGATCACAACATCTGGTTTCGGTGAGCAAAGTCTATTTTCGATGTCCGAATTTTCGGTGCATCACTAGTCAATTGCTGGGTTGCAATCACGTGACCTCGAGGCACTTCCACATTTCAGGCGATGGTCTAGAGTCCCATTAGACTACAGATGACTACAATTACATGTTGACAAACAAGGATTCAAACGTCAAAATCCACGTTATTATGAGAGTCTTTCAGTTTCTTTGTATCTCTGTTGCCGCCTGCTGATGACTAGCTCTTGACTATGGCTACTGCTATCAATTATTTTTGTAATTATCAATTATTTTGTTCAATTAATCCAGTAATTGGAGAATGCGTATTTTAGGGAAAACAGTTATAGCCATAACCATCATTCATGTGTTTATAATAATTGCATATCATCAACAAAGAAATTGCACTTTTAATATGGGAGCATGAATTTAAAAAAAATATCTCCGCTCTGTGCTGCCACACTGATCACGGCACCCATACACCACCGCTCTCATGTGTGCTCTTT
>NC_084742.1:5461286-5486286 GCF_033978785.1 Entelurus aequoreus | reverse complement strand
TTGTTTTTGTTCTTTTTTAGTGACAGTGAGTAAATGAATATGCAAAAAAATACAAACTAAATGTTATGGATTTTATTGGTTGGGTGCATTTGTGCAGCTGCAGGATAAATGCAACGAAAGCATGCAACAGGAAGAACATCACGTTAAATCTGCAGAAGAGGTAGGAAGAAGCAGTGTTTATTTAATCATACGATGATTTTTTTTTTTAAATATTTTTTTAATGTAATTATTTATTTATTTAAATTTATTTTCCCTAAAAAATGACAACGTTTTGTGTAATTACTAGTGGTTAGTATCCATTTTTTGTGTTTTTTCTTTTAATTTAAAAAATAAAAGCCTGCACTTTGGATACATTGCTATATATTGTGTATAAGTGTTCAAATGTCAAATAAATAGTTATTCTATAACGACATGTAAAGAAGGGATGACAAGACTTTCCCACTAATGGCATACTGGAAAAAATATCAAAGGATAACACTATTTTTAATACTGTTAACAAGCTCAAAACAAAAACAAAAAAAACATATACCATTTTTTTTTTGGTCCTAAATTAAACATTTAAGCTTACAAATGGCTAAATAAACTAAAATACCAATGCTACAATAGTATTGGCCACGAGAAGAGACCAAACCAATCAGAGCGTGCTGTTCAGTATCGTGGCCACTGATTGGCTCAACTTCAGGAAGCATTTAAAGAGGGTAAATGTGACAAAAGCGTGTTATTTAATGTCGAGGAGGTTCTCATAAAGTTGGAAAATGTATTTAGTATTTTATGTTCTAGCAATGAGAATTTTTGATTTATAATAAATTATTCCTACTTCGTGGTCATGTCCGGAACCAATTAACAGCAACAAATGAGGGACTACCGTATATGCTAAGAAAAAAAGCAGCTCATTTTTTTATTGTTGTGTTGTAAATAGCGTGCTAATGTTAATATGATTAGTTTTTGTAACATATTTTATTTTTAGTTACTATTTTAAATTTTGTTAATATACACTTTTTCGGTAGTTTTCAGTTGTTTTCTTGTATGTTTGGAAAAGGCTGTGGGCCAATATATATATATATATATATTTATTTATTTATTTATTTTATTTTTTTTACAGGATGTATCACGGCCGCGTCACGTGACCCGTTAATTCCGCGTTCCCGACGCTGGGGATGTTGTCTCCTGCTCGTTCCATGGAGGCGTGCACGGCTTTGCCTAAGCCATCCTAGCCGCTTTCCTCCACCCTTCCCCGGCGAAGGGTGCCCTGTAAACGTCCGCCATCGATGACGCATTGACCGGACGAGTCGCTCCCCCTCCTTTTCCCCCCCCCCCCTCCCTTTTTCCTCCATCGTCTGGTTCTCCATCGAACCTGTCGTCGAAGCAGCGCGGCCGAGCTGGGGGGCAATCCGGGGAAAGGGAGCCGCGGCGCCGCGCACCGGCCGCCGGATACCCCTCCGCGACGCGCCACCAATAACATGCTAACCCGGGTCAAGTCCGCCGTGGCCGGCTTCATGGGTGGGATCATGGCCGGGGGCAGCTCCGCCGGAGGCGGCAACCCCGGCTCGGACCTGCCGCTGAAATTCCCGTATATGAGGCCGGAGTTCTTGGGACTATCCCCGGATGAGATCGAGTGCTCCGCGGATCACATGGCCCGGCCCATCCTCATCCTGAAGGAGACCAGGAGATTACCGTGGGCCACCGGATATGCTGAGTAAGTAACCATCGGTGCACACAAAGGGGGTCTGCGGAGGTCTCGTCATGACATCATCATAACAACAATGACTCTCGATGGAGCGCATGCGCAGACCCGCGCATAAACCGCACCTGTTGTGACCTACATGGAGCTATAGCGCTTGTGTGACCTTTCACCTCTGGGTTCGTCATTTTGCGTGCACCTGGCACGGAATTGGTGACTGTTGTGCATGCAAAACATACACAATATTCACTTTCACTTTGTTTTATTTACTTGGAAACTAATTTACATGAATTATTGATGCCTGCAAGGCTGTTCTCATTGACAAGGCAAGTTCATGTACTTATTGGTGGATCATTTATTAATAACCGGCGGCGCTCTGCATTTAAATGCAACTATTCAAGCAAGCTAACCGTGTTCTCCTTGTTGTTATGGACATGGCTCAATTGGTGCCCCGAGCAGAACTTTTGTTATGTGGAACACTTTTTGTTTTTTTGTTAATTTAGTTAGTCGTTACTTTAGTTTTGTACTAATACAAATCCATTGTTCGATGATTTCTTCCAAAATAATAGAAGTGCATAAAAATTTCACAGCCGAATCACGATTCTGATTCATTCCGATTCTAAATGTGAAGTGAATTATATTTATATAGCGTTTTTGCGTTCTGAAACCCAATACCTAAGTTACATTTAAACCAGTGTGAGTGGCACTGGGAGCAGGTGGGTAAAGTGTCTTGCCCAAGGACACAACGGCATTGACTAGGATGGTGGAAGCAGGGATCGAACCTGGAACCCCCAAGTTGCTGGCACGGCCACTCTACCAATCGATTTTTTTGACTGAATTTTTAAAAAGGTGTTTTAAGGCCATCTCCATGCAACCAGAAGGATCTTTTTTGAACTTGTAACCTGTTTTGAAAAAGTTTCATTATAATTATTATACCTGATGGTACATTGCAAGAATCGGTTTGAATCAAGAATCACATTTGACAAGATAGAAAAATAATTGCACATATTTTCCTGAATTGGCACCCTGTACTTCTGCTGGTGCAGCCTAAAAAAACGTATCAGCGACGGAGCAGAAAGAGGTCAAATGTCATACGGAGCAACCTGTCATTCATTAATTGACATTTGTACCGTATGTTTTGGACCATTGGGTGCTCAGGATGATAGGGCACATTTTTTTCCCACATTTAAAACACTTCCTTGTGGTCTACATAACATGTAATAGTGGTTCTTTGGTCAAAATGTTCCATAGTTTATGTTTTACAGATCATCTTTGAGCCGCTTTCTGCACCTTTTTGTAGGCGGTCTTATTTACGTGCGACAGTGTCTTCTCCCCGTCATCATTTTTGTACCGGTAGGTTTTAGCCCTTCCATAGTGAGTCTACTGACAGATGTAAGTTAGAACTGTACGCTACTTCATATTAGAAATGGCAACAGCGGAGGATGAATGCCCCTCAACAAGAGGATAGAGAAAAAGAAGGAGCTTATTGACTATGGCGCAGAGTACAATGGCGGTCGCGTGCAAATTTTCAGGACTTATGCAAATCACAAATACACCACAGAAGGTATCAATAGGTAAGAATAGTTGGTTTTGCATATTGTTGCAAAACAAAACAGATAATGTCTCCTAATAGGTGCCATTTTGGGGTCCTTATACACACACTATAAAAACAGCAGGTCTGAGTGATGCAACAATCCATCAAGCAGAGCGGCTTCGTTAGTCGTACCAAAACATTTTGACAGATTTTTGAGCTCTGTGTGTAATATTCTATAATCTCAATGAAACATCGAAGTTTCGGACTTGCTTGCTAGCGTCATTTTCTGAACAGGCGTCAACCATACTTGCCAACCCTCCCGATTTTCCCGGGAGACTCCCGGATTTCAGTGCCCCTCCCGAAAATCTCCCGGGGCAACCATTCTCCCGAATTTCTCCCGATTTCCACCCAGACAACAATATTGGGGGCGTGCCTGAAAGGCACTGCCTTTAGCGTCCTCTCCAACCTGTCGTCGCGTCCGCTTTACCTCCACACAAACAGCGTGCCGGCCCCGTCACTTGGTCAACAGCCATACAGGTCACACTGAGGGTGACCGTATAAAGAACTTTAACACTGTTACAAATATGCGCCACACTGTGAACCCACACCAAACAAGAATGACAAACACATTTCGGGAGAACATCCGCACCGTAACACAACATACCGTATTTCCTTGAATTGGCGCAGGGAATATAGTATTCGCACATCTAGAATTACAGCCGGGTCAAACTCGTTTCTCAAAATAATTAACGCATGCTTGGCCTTATCGCCGGTTCATTATTAACGCCGGATCAAATCCTTTTCGCAAAATATTAATTTTATTATCGCATGTCTATAATTTTCGCCGGGTCAAACTCGTTTCGCAAAATATTTAGCATATGTCTAGAACTTCCGCCGGGTCAAATTCGTTACGTCACGAGTGACGATTTACCTGTCCTCATTTTCAAAATGGAGGAAGCTGATTTCAGTAGTTTGCAATCGCACAAAGGAAAAAAGATAAAGAGTTATTCACTGGGATTTAAGGTCCAAGCTATGCTAAAAAGAACAGTAAGCAGCTATGTTTTATTAATATACCGTATCTGCGTGTGTCAAATACGGTATGAGTCATTAAATGACTCCCGCCTCCTGGTGGTAGAGGGCGCTAGTGATCCTTCTTGCGACTTCCGGTACTGCAGAAGAAGTGACAACACGCAGCAACAGATCGTCTTTTTTTTCCTCTCGCCTGAACTTTTAACATGGAGGATTACATACCGGTATCTAAAATAAAACAGTTTTCTAAACTGGACTTTCAATGGAAGCAGGAGGTAATAATTAAAGGAATATCTCCATCGAGACAGAGAGACTTTTAAAACTGAAGAAAGAAAATAAGGAAGACTTCTATAAACAAGTTATCGATGCTTTTGGTCAGAAGGAGCTGCAAATGGACTCCATTTATAAGTACAGGTAAGACCATAATAACGCTTTTTTTTTATTAAATGTGCTTTTCATGATGGTATGCTTACATCACACTCAAAGCGCACGCCTAAATTTACCGCATTCCTTTTGGTAAACGCCGGAGTGAGAAGAGGTTTTAAAATAATTAGCGCATGCACAGCCATCCCGCAGGCTTCCGGTAAACGCCGGAGTGACAGGAGGTTTTAAATTAATTAGCGCCCCTGCGGCTATTCAAGGAAATACAGTAAACACAACAGAACAAATACCCAGAAACCCTTGCAGCACTAACTCTTCCGGGACGCTACAATATACACTCTCAAGGTTGGCAAGTATGGCGTCAACTTGCAGTCCCTACGTATCTCTTAAGTGTGACAGACTGGTCACACATATCATTACACCACATACCAAATAAAACTGCGTCGAGATCAGTAAGCACAACCAGAATTAATCCGTGCATTTGGCGCCCGGGGTTATAAGGCGCACCGTGCATTTTTGAGAAAATGAAAGCATTTTAAGTGCGCCTTGTAGTCCGAAAAATACGGGATTTAATTTAAGCTTCTTCACGCAAAACAAGGCCCTCCACAGATCGAAGGGCCCTACGCACAATGCATGACCTGCATATAGGGAGGGGGATGACCCTGTTTATGATGCAGTCAATTATTGGAATATTCATGTTGTTTAAATTTTTAACTCAAAATACAATATAGAACTCCTTTAAGGCACGGTTCTAAGGCTTTTTAGAGGTCTAAGGCATTTTATGTAGTCATTCACTGTACAAAAAATGGTGATGTCCAATGTGAATGCAATCTGACCCACATGCAGACACGCCATCATGACATCAAATGTTCTGCAGTGTTTACGGTAGTAAACATGGCTCCAATTCTAGTAGGTCTCAGTCCTGGCACATTTTTTGTCAGTTTCAAGGATTTTGTGCAATCAAAGTCGACATTTTCTGAACGAAATGATTGCGCATACAAGATTAAAAAGGAAGAGGGCAAGAATTTTGGCTCTCGCAGTTTGTGGGACATTTGCTACAACGTCTGCTCCAAAGAGCGTGTGGGCGAGCAGTGAGAGACGGTATTGGTGGAGCATTGACGTGAGTTCCTAAAACATATTATTTTCACCTGTTTTCTGCTCAGTTTGTTAACTATTTTGCAACCGTCTTTTTTGGCGAAGGAATATGACGCTTATCGCTTTTTGATGACATATTAGTCGGATGAAAACTGTATCATTATACACGTTTTTTTATATTGCTCAATATTTTCATGGATAAATGTTCACTGTTTAAAATAGATCAGGGGTATCCAAACTAAGTGCGACCCACCAGCTTCTTCAATTTGGCCGCGAGACGTCATGAGTTCAACAAAGCATTGCGGAGTACTTCCAAATGAATGTTAAACACTAGGCAGTTTCTGAATGCTACATATTTGCTGCCATCTTGTAGACATTGTGATTAAATCAGATCAATAACCCAATGGGACAATGAGAAACCTTGGAGGGGACCGCAGTCGTGGGGACCCCCCGCCCCTAGGCAGGCCCGGCCCTAACCAATCTGGCGCCCTAGGCAAGATTTTAGGTGGCGCCCCCCCACATCGGCAGTGAAGTGTATATACTCACAAGAAACCGAATAGCTTTGTCTTTGACCTTTTTTTTTACTTAAAGAAAGCAAATTAACAATCAGAATAGTTAACAAGATAAAAAAAAATATGGATAAATAAATGAATACAAAAAATAAAAAATGAATATATGAAATACAATATTTTTTACATACATAAACACAAAATAAAACGTGTCAACAAGTTGCATAAAATAAATTAAAAATACAATATAAATAAGGCACTGCACAAAACAAGATATCAAACCAGTATGACTTCAACAACTATATTACAAAAAAGGGGATCCTACAGAGTTCTCTATTTGTGCTTTTTAATATTGCATTAACTAGAATGACTTACAAATTACTGTACACCAGGGAGTACTGTAATTACCTAACGTTACATTATTATTTTCCATAACAATTTAGGCCCCTCCACAATATTAACCCGACGTTAAAACAGAACTAGCTATTTGTTGATTATAGCAATTGCCGAATCATGTAACATTAGCTTAATGCTAAAAAGCCAGGTTACTATCACATTCTGTAACAGACAAATAATTTCATGTAGGCTAACGTTACCTACCTGCTACCTCTGTCTTTTTCTCGTTTCTCCTCTTCTTTTCTCTTTTTTCTTCCCTGGGCACCTGACAGTTTTGGCCGTTTTGACATCTTGTGTTGATTTTTTGATGTGGGACGTCCAAAAAGAGTCATGATACGGGAAGGGAGGGGGCGCACCGTGCCGGAGGAGGGGGGGTGTAATGTTGTAACAAATAATATTTCTATTAAATAGGCTTTACTTTCCATTTTAATTAACGTCAGATTATTTTATGTATTTAGAAATTATAGTACCAACTTTTTATTTATTTTTTTTTTTTTTTCCTCCAACATTTGTGGCACTGGCGTGGCGCCCCCTGATGGACGGCGCCCTTAGCATTTGCCTGTACGGCCTATGCCACGGGCCGGCCCTGCCCCTAGGCGACCGGTGCAATGGACGTCGAGTGGATCTAGCATAATATTGTGAGAGTCCAGTCCATAGTGGATCTAACATAATAGTGAGAGTCCAGTCCACAGTGGGGCCAGCAGGAAACTACCATCCCGAGCGGAGACAGGTCAGCAGCGCAGAGACGTCCCCAACCGATGCACAGGCGAGACTTTGGACAGCCAGCGCTTCATCCGTGGCCACCGAACTTGTGCCCCCCTTCCATGAAGGATATAAGATAAATATTCATAAACGATTTATATTTACATTTTGAGGCGGTGCAGTGCTCGAGGAGCATGTTGATACACGCAAGCCTCCATACCAGCAGGTGGCAGTGTAACAGGACACAATTTTTTGTTGAATTTTGTATTGTCATGTAGGGCTGGGCGATATATCGAAAATACTCGATATATCGCGGGTTTGTCTCTGTGCGATATATAAAATGACTATATCGTGATATTCGAGTACACGTTCCCATGCAGTTGCTTTTAGCTGCGGGCATTACACTGCATGCTCTTAACACTCCTTCTTGTCTCTCCTTCTCACAGAGACTTAAAACAAGCGCACCTTCTTACATACGTCACATACTGTCGCGCGTGCAACGTCACATGCTCTGCCATATTTATTAATGAAGTCACAAAGTGCATTATTTTTTTTAACATGCCTCAAAACAGCAGCTTGGAATTTGGGACATGCTCTCTCTGAGAGAGCATGAGGAGGTTGAGGTGGGCGGGGTCGGGGGGGGGGGGGTTAGCGGGGAGTGTATATTGTAGCGTCCCGGAAGAGTTAGTGCTGCAAGGGTTTCTGGGTATTTGTTGTGTTGTGTTACGGTGCGGATGTTCTCCCGAAATGTGTTTGTCATTCTTGTTTGGTGTGGGTTCACAGTGTGGCGCATATTTGTAACAGTGTTAAAGTTGTTTATACGGCCATCCTCAGTGTGACCTGTATGGCTGTTGACCAAGTATGCCTTGCATGGATATTATGTGATTGGGCCGGCACGCAAAGGCAGTGCTTTTAAGGTTTATTGGCGCTCTGTACTTCTCCCTACGTCCGTGTACACAGCGGCATTTTAAAAAGTCATGAATTTTACTTTTTGAAACTGATACCGATAATTTCCGATATTACATTTTAAAGCATTTATTGGCCGATAATATCGGCAGTCCGATATTATCAGACATCTCTATGTATAACACATCTTGTAAATAATTAATTTCATTTTTAGATAAATTCAAGAGCAAAAAAAAAGGGCCTAAAAATGGAAGAAAAATGCATTTTAGCAGCAAAGGGATATTTTCATGGCCCACATTTCAAATTGTGAGCAAAATATTGTTGGAAATGTATTTTTACAGACAGGGGAATGCCGTAGCTCTTACTGGATAAAGTCTCGCAGCTAAAAAGCAAACCAGGGCTCCAAAATGACCCCGGAGTCAAAGAGCTGCTGTCTGCTGATCCAGCACGAGTCAGGCAGATGTTTGCAGACTGTTGCCAAACGTTAATGCTGCGTTCCATTTGTTGCACTCTGAGGAGGAATTAGGTTTAATGGGAAGAAAAGCTGCGTAAGCGTGTGCCTTTTGGAAGCAGAAATCAAGTAAATGAATTCACGTAATCAAAAAACAAAACAAATGTAAGGATTTTGAGGCGTCAAATGTGCATGGCAGTATGTACAGGTGTTATATAATCGAGCGTATAGATCACCGTCTCATCCTGTGAGTCAGGGATGCTGCCCAGCTCTAAACAACCCACAGTCGGCGTCTAAAAATAGTCATGCTAATTTTCTTTCCAACACACACGCGCCCTCCAGAGACGTCTGATGGCGAGCCGCTCCCACTTTTAAGATACCCGTATTTTTCGGACTACAAGTCGCAGTTTTTTTCATAGTTTGGCCGGGGGTGCGACTTATACTCTGGAGCGACTTATATGTGAAATTATTAACACATTAGCGTAAAATATCAAATAATATTATTTAGCTCATTCACGTAAGAGACTAGACGTATAAGATTTCATGGGATTTAGCGATTAGGAGTGACAGATTGTTTGGTAAACGTATAGCATGTTCTATATGTTATAGTTATTTGAATGACTCTTACCATAATATGTTACGTTAACATACCAGGCACCTTCTCAGTTGGTTATTTATGCCTCATATAACGTACACTTATTCAGCCTGTTGTTCACTATTCTTTATTTAATTTAAATTGCCTTTCAAATGTCTATTCTTGGTGTTGGGTTTTATCAAATAAATTTGCCCAAAAAATGCGACTTATACTCCAGTGCGACTTATATATGTTTTTTTCCTTCTTTATTGTGCCTATACTCCGAAAAATACGGTAGTTTTTTGTGTAAATCTAAAGTCATGGATATTGGTATTTGTTGCTTTCTTGCTAGCATGCTAACTGTTTGTAAATTAGCATTTTAGAGCCAATTTTATAAGTAAAAAAAAAAAAAAAAGTCATGGATATTGTTAATTGGTGCTATCTTGCTGCATGCTAACTGTTAATATGTTAGCAGTTTAGTAAATTGCGTTGGTATAAAACTAAAGTCATAGATATCGTTACTTGATGCTATCTTGCTAGCATAGTAACTGTTTTAGCATGTTAGCATTTTATCAAATTTTGTAGGTACAAAACTAAAGTTATGATATTGTTACTTGGTGCTATCTTGCTGCATGCTAACTGTTAGTATGTTAGCAATTTAGTTAATTGTGTTCAGACAAAACTAAAAGTCATGGATATTGTTACTTGGTGCTTTCTTGCTCGCATGAAACCTATTCGTATGTTAACATTTTAGCCGATTGTATAGGTATAAAACTTAAAGTCATGGATTTTGTTAATTGGTGCTATCTTGCTGCATGCTAACTGTTAGTATGTTAGCAATTTAGTCAATTTTGTTGGGACAAAAGTAAAAGTCATGGATATTGTCACTTGGTGCTTTCTTGCTTGCATGCAATCTGTTCGTATGTTAACATTTTAGCCGATTTTATAGGTATAAAACTTAAAGTCATGGATATTGTTATTTGGTGCTATATTGCTGCATGCTAACTGTTAGTATGTTAGCAATTTAGTCAATTTTGTTGGGACAAAACTAAAAGTCATGGATATTGTTACTTGGTGCTTTCTTGCTCGCATGAAACCTATTCGTATGTTAACATTTTAGCCGATTGTATAGGTATAAAACTTAAAGTCATGGATTTTGTTAATTGGTGCTATCTTGCTGCATGCTAACTGTTAGTATGTTAGCAATTTAGTCAATTTTGTTGGGACAAAAGTAAAAGTCATGGATATTGTCACTTGGTGCTTTCTTGCTTGCATGCAATCTGTTCGTATGTTAACATTTTAGCCGATTTTATAGGTATAAAACTTAAAGTCATGGATATTGTTATTTGGTGCTATATTGCTGCATGCTAACTGTTAGTATGTTAGCAATTTAGTCAATTTTGTTGGGACAAAACTAAAAGTCATGGATATTGTTACTTGGTGCTTTCTTGCTCGCATGAAACCTATTCGTATGTTAACATTTTAGCCGATTGTATAGGTATAAAACTTAAAGTCATGGATATTGTTAATTGGTGCTATCTTGCTGCATGCTAACTGTTAGTATGTTAGCAATTTAGTCAATTTTGTTGGGACAAAACTAAAAGTCATGGATATTGTTACTTGGTGCTTTCTTGCTCGCATGCAACCTGTTCGTATGTTAACATTTTAGCCGATTTTATAGGTATAAAACTTAAAGTCATGGATATTGTTAATTGGTGCTATTTTGCTGCATGCTAACTGTTAGTATGTTAGCAATTTAGTCAATTTTGTTGGGACAAAACTAAAAGTCATGGATATTGTTACTTAGTGCTTTCTCGCTCGCATGCAACCTGTTCGTATGTTAACATTTTAGCCGATTTTATAGGTATAAAACTTAAAGTCATGGATATTGTTAATTGGTGCTGTATTGCTGCATGCTATCTGTTAGTATGTTAGCAATTTAGTCAATCTTGTTGGTATAAAAATAAAAGTCATGGATATTGTTACTTGGTGCTATTTTGCTAGCATGGTAACGGTTAGTATGTTAGCATTTTAGCTAATTATATGAATACAACTAAAATTCATGGTTATTGTTCGGTGCTAGCGTATTAGCTGTTAATATGTTAGCATTTTTGCCAATTTTATAGGTATAAAAGTAAAAGTCATGGGTTTTGTTATTTGGTGCTATCTTGTTGCATGCTGTATATTAGTATGTTAGCAATTTAGTAGGTATAAAACTAAAAGTCATAGATAGTGTTATTTGGTGCTATCTTGCTAGCATGCTAACTGTTAATATGTTTGCATTTTAGTCATTTTTGTTGGTATAAAACTAAAAATCCTGGCTATTGTTACCTGGTGCTAGCTTGTTAGCATGCTAACTGTTAGTATGTTACCATTTTAGCCAATGTTGTAGGTAAAAGTCATAGACATTGTTAGAGATGTCCGATAATGGCTTTTTTTTGCCGATATCCGATATTCCGATATTGTCCAACTCGTAATTACCGATTCCGATATCAACCCATACAGATATAGTTGTGGAATTAACACATTATTATGCCTAATTTTGTTGTGATGCCCCGCTGGATGCATTAAACAATGTAACAAGGTTTTCCAAAATAAGAGAACTTCAACTCAAGTTATGGAAAAAAGTACCAAAATGGCACTGCCATATTTATTATTGAAGTCACAAAGTGCATTATTTTTTTCAACATGCCTCAAAACAGCAGCTTGGAATTTGGGACATGCTCTCCCTGAGATAATCCTGATACCCACTACAACTATGGGAAATACTACACTTTGACTTTCACAAAGTGTATTATTTTTTATTGTTTTTTAAACATGCCTCAAAACAACAGCTACTAAAACAATGAAGACACACAGCTTCAGTCCAGAGTATACTAGAGCGTACTTGCCAACCTTGAGACCTCCGAATTCGGGAGAAGGGGGGGGGGGGGGTTTGGTGGTAGCGGGGGTGTATACTGTAGCATCCCGGAAGAGTTAGTGCTGCAAGGGATTCTGGGTATTTGCTCTGTTGTGTTTATGTTGTGTTACGGTGCGGATGTTCTCCCGAAATGTGTTTGTCATTCTTGTTTGGTGTGGGTTCACAGTGTGGCGCGTATTTGTAACAGTGTTAAAGTTGTTTATACGGGCACCCTCAGTGTGACCTGTATGGCTGTTGATCGAGTATGCGTTGCATTCACTTGTGTGTGTGTAAAATCTGCATATATTATGTGACTGGGCTGGCACGTAAAGGCAGTGCCTTTAAGTTTAATTAGCACTCTGTACTTCTCCCTACATCCGTGTACACAGCGGCGTTTTAAAAAGTCAGACATTTTACTTTTTGAAACCGATACGGATAATTTCCGATATTACATTTTAAAGCATTTATCGGCCATCTCTAGTTGTGGCGTTAGCGGCCTTCAAATTTGCCCTTCGAAGGATGCAGACCCTGAATTGAGACACAGCTATGGAATCATCATCCCCAAACTGTATACCAGGGGTCACCAACCTTTTTTAAACCAAGAGCTACTTCTTGGGTAGTGATTAATGCGAAGGGCTACCAGTTTGATACACACTTAAATAAATTGCCAGAAATAGCCAATTGGCTCAATTTACCTTTAACTCTATGTTATTATTAATAATTAATGATATTTACACTTAATTGAACGGTTTAAAAGAGGAGAAAACATGAAAAAAATGACAATTAAATTTTGAAACATATTTTATCTTCAATTTGGACTCTTTAAAATTCAAAATTCAACCGAAAAAAAGAAGAGAAAAAATTTAAAAAAGATTTTATGGAACATCATTAGTAATTTTTCCTGATTAAGATTAATTTTTGAATTTTGATGACATGTTTTAAATAGGTTAAAATCCAATCTACACTTTGTTAGAATATATAACAAATTGGACCAAGCTATATTTCTAACAAAGACAAATCATTATTTCTTCTAGATTTTCCAGAACAAAAATTTTAAAATAAATTCAAAAGACTTTGAAATAAGATTTAAATTTGATTCTACAGATTTTCTAGATTTGCCAGAATATTTTTTTGGAATTTTAATCATAATAAGTTTGAAGAAATATTTCACAAATATTCTTCGTCGAAAAAACAGAAGCTAAAATGAAGAATTAAATAAAAATGTATTTATTATTCTTTACAATAAAAAATGAAAAAATTACTTGAACATTGATTTAAATTGTCAGGAAGGAAGGAATTTAAAAGGTAAAAAGGTATATGTGTTTAAAAATCCTAAAATCATTCTTAAGGTTGTATTTTTTCTCTAAAATTGTCTTTCTGAAAGTTATAAGAAGCAAAGTAAAAAAAATTTATGAATTTATTTAAACAAGTGAAGACCAAGTCTTTAAAATATTTTCGTGGATTTTCAAATTCTATTTGAGTTTTGTCTCTCTTAGAATTAAAAATGTCGGGCAAAGCGAGACCAGCTTGCTAGTAAATAAATACAATTTAAAAAATAGAGGCAGCTCACTGGTAAGTGCTGCTATTTGAGCTATTTTTACAACAGGCCGGCGGGCTACTCATCTGGTCCTTACGGGCTACCTGGTGCCCGCGGGCACCGCGTTGGTGACCCCTGCTCTATAACCATCATGCCCAACCCGACTCGGCGGGCGACAAGCCCGAAAATAAGCCTCAGCTTGTCATGCAATCCCCTGTCTCCTACACAGAGTGATTAATGCCGGGAAGAGCGCTCTGAACGAGGACCAGGCGTGCTGCGAGGTGGTGGTGGTGAGGAGGAGACCCATGAGCTACTGCCCACCGTCCACCCCAAGCAGGACCCCGACCGCCAAGAGACGCAACTCCCTGCCCAATGGGGAGGGCCCTGGGCTGCGCTTGGAGCACGGCAAGCTGGGAGAGGTATGTTGCTTTCTTTTGAGGTACAGAAAAGAGCCTTATATACAAAATAGGAATAATAGAGAATGGAGAAAAGCACTGGACTGAGAATTGAGCCTTGGGGAACCCCAGAAGGAACGGGAATATTTTTGTGAATAAAACCTATGTTCTTGTTTGGATTAGATTTGAAGGACAAAATGTCATATCCTGGGGTGTGTGTTTACAGGACAACGAGGGACTCGTGTTCCACTACTGGGCCTTGTTTGACGGCCACGCTGGTTCAGGCGCCGCCGTGGTGGCCTCCCGCCTCCTCCAGCACCACATCGCCTGCCAGCTGCAGGCCGTCATCGAGATCCTGCACAACCTGGCCTCTCTGCCGCCCACCATCCTGGGGGAGGAGCCCGACGGCAACCCCTTCTTGCAGCAGGGCAACACGCCGGGCCCGCACCGCGCTCTGACCCGGGCGGCCTCGCTACGGGGCGCGGCCGGCACGCCCGCTTCGCCGAGCAGCACGCCTCCCCCTCCTCGGTTCTTCACCGAGAAGAAGATCCAGCATGAGAGCTTGGTGATTGGAGCTATAGAGAATGCCTTTAAAGAGATGGTAGGCAGCCATTGCATCTTGTCACCACTAGAGGGAGACAAAATGTACATCTCTATAATATTAGTCCATCTGTTTGTGTGCAGGATGCTCAGATTGAGAAGGAGAAGCAAGGCTACAACATCTCAGGGGGATGCACGGCTCTCACTGTGGTCTACCTGCTGGGGAAACTCTATGTCGGCAACGCAGGCGACAGCAGGTGTGTGTTCGTGCGGGTGTGTGTCCCAAATTGAAAGTGTATCCTAACCTGAATGTTGTGTATCTCCTTCTCAGGGCCATTATTATTAGAAACAATGAAATTGTTCCCATGTCAGCAGAATTCACGCCAGAATCAGAGCGACAGCGGCTACAATTCTTGGTAAAATTCTTATTTTTTCATAAGTAGTTTTGTTAAAAGTAAAATATATTACTGTAAGAGTTGGATAATTTTTTAATGACATTGTCATTAATGCTGTTATCACGGCT
This sequence comes from Entelurus aequoreus, assembly GCF_033978785.1. NCBI lineage: Eukaryota > Metazoa > Chordata > Actinopteri > Syngnathiformes > Syngnathidae > Entelurus > Entelurus aequoreus. The sequence goes on along the minus strand of NC_084742.1, from coordinate 5,471,134 downwards.
AACATTTTTGTGGGAAATGTTTGACATCACAACCTGCATGTATATTATTTTTGTTTTGTTTGGAAAAATGCTAAGCTATAATTACTACTAATATCAGTAAAAAAGTATACTTCTGAAAGAACTATGTATACGGTTTATGGGATATTAATCTTACATCAACTCACGATTTGATTCATTTCCAATTAATGTGGTGATGATTCTATTCAGAATCGATTATCAATTCAAACCGATTCTTGTAAAGTATTATTTGGTATATAAATTATAATAAAACCTTTCAAAAGAGATTCAAGGTTATAAAAACTCCTACAAAAACAAAAACATTTTTTAGTTTATTTTAGGAAATAGTTGTATTTTAACAATAATTGTAAAAAACAAAAAAAAAAAAGACTGAATGGAATTAATATTAATTCTATATTTTTTTTCTGGAAAAGGTTTGGAATTATGTATTATTATTATGTTGTGTGAAAAACAATGCTATCATTACTGCTCATATTGTCTGTAATCAAGTGTACTACAAAATATATTTTTTTTGTTTAAATTTTAAAATATTACTAATTTAAAAAAAATAAAAAATAACATACTACAACTTTTATTAAATAGAAGCAGTATATATATAACTTTTTTCTAGTGGAAAAAGTTTGAAATTGAGTCTGCAATATGTTTATTATTTTGTTTGAAAAAATGCTAAGCTAAAATTATGCTTAAACTGCTAATATTATCAGTAATAAAGTATATTTCTGAAATAATTGTATATACGTATATGTGTGTGTGTGTATATATATATATATAGATATATATATATAGATTTATATATATATATATATATATATATATATATATATATATATATATATATATATATATATATATATATCTATATATATATATACAGTATATACATATATGTGTGTGCATGTATATATATGTATATATGTGTATATTTATATATATACATATACACATACACATATATATACATATGTGATATGAATCTTACAACAACTCGCAATCCTATTGATTTTCAATTTGTGGGCTGTTGATTCTATTCGGAATCGATTATCAATTCAAACCGATTCTCTATCATTTGGTATAGAAATTATAATAAAACCTTTCAAAACAAGTTATAGGTTACTAAAACTTCTACAAAAAAAACTACTTTTTAAATTCATTTTCGGAAATAGCTGTATTTTATATATAAAAAAACATTTTAACAATAATTGTAAAGAAGACTGCGAAAATAATTAATATTTGGTATATTGTTTATGTGTGGAAAAGGTTTGAAATTACAATCTGCAATATGTTTATTTTTATCATTTTGTGAGAAAAAACGTAGTGCTATTATTACTGCTAAAATTATCAGTAATCAGGTGTTCATAAAGAATTTTTTTTTTAATTTTAATTTTAAAATATAAATATATTTTGTTGAATAATAATAACAACATACGAGAACATTTATTAAATAGACGCACTATTTATTGCATTTTTTTTGTATTACAGCTTGCAATAGGTTTATTATCATTATTATTATCAAGTTGTGTGAAAAAAACGTAATGCTATGATTACTGCTAATATTATCAGTAATCGGGTGTATATTTAGGAGGTATGTTTTTTCATTTTAATTAAAAAATTAATAAATAAATATAACACAATAAAAATGATGGATAGACGTTTTATTTATTGTATTGTATTTTGTGTCAAAAAAGTTGAGAAATATAATTGTTAAGTATCAGTAAAGTGTATTTTTTTAATAATAATAACATACTACAAACAATAATATAAGTATTATTTACTGTATTATTTTTTGTGTGGAAAAGATTTTAAGTTATAGCCTTTAATTTGTATTATTATTGCTATTATTAAATGACTATAATTTTGTGTGGAAAATTTCGAAATTACAGTTAGAAAGATGTTTATTATTATTAAAGCAATTTAAATTAGGGATTAACTATGTCTGAACTATCCCATTTTTTAAAAATACATTAGTATTTAATATAATGAAGCAGCGATCATAAACCCCCATGAAGATATTGCTTTTATAGAACGTTGCATGCATTTGTACATGCAATAACAACAACAATATTCTCCTCCAAGGGTTTCATGCAGCCTCACCTGCTCGGAAACGAGTTCACGCACCTGGAATTCCCACGGCGGGTCCAGAGGAAAGAGGTGGGGAAGAGGATGCTCTACAGAGACTTTACTATGAACGGATGGTAAGCTCCGCCTCCTCCCCTGCGGCGACACAGTGATATAGAAAAATGGACGTCATGTATCGTATCTGCAGGGCATACAAGACCGTTGAAGATGAAGACCTCAAGTTCCCACTGATATACGGCGAGGGGAAAAAGGTAAGCGTAAATAAAACGCACACTTTCGTCTCTGGCTGATCATGTTTTGCTCTCCCAGGCTCGGGTGTTGGCGACCATCGGCGTGACCCGAGGGCTCGGCGACCACGACCTCAAAGTTCACGACTCCAACATCTTCATCAAGCCCTTCCTGTCCTGCCTTCCAGAGGTAACCTGCAAATATGGAGGGGGGGGAAAAAAAAAACACTTTTTTTGTGTGTACCAACTCACATTTGGTGCACACAGGTGAAAGTGTACAACCTGACGCAGTACGAGCACGGCGCCGACGACGTCTTGGTGATGGGCACTGATGGCCTGTGGGACGTCCTGTCCAACCAGGAAGTGGCCGAAGCCGTGTCCACCTTTCTCTCCAACTGTGACCCCGATGATCTACACAGGTTAGCCTCGTTTCCACCAAGCGGGTACATCGTAGGTACCAAAATAGCACATATTGAAATACAAGACGCAAAATAAGCAGTATGTGGATTACCAAAGCACCACTGGAGGTGTGCAGCTACTCAGGAACATGAGGAACTATTCCTTGTTCAGCATTAGCATGTTAGCACGCTAACTACCGTATTTTTCGGATTATAAATCGCAGTTTTTTTCATAGTTTGGGTGCGATTTATACTCTGGAGCGATTTATGTGTGAAATTATTAACACATTACCGTAAAATATCAAATAATATTATTTCATCGGATTTAGCGAATAGGAGTGACAGATTGTTTGGTAAACGTATAGCATGTTCTATATGTTATAGTTATTTGAATGACTCTTACCATAATATGTTACGTTAACATACCAGGCACGTTCTCAGTTGGTTATTTATGCGCCATATAACGTACACTTATTCAGCCTGTTGTTCACTATTCTTTATTTATTTTAAAGGCCTACTGAAAGCCACTACTACCGACCACGCAGTCTGATAGTTTATATATCAATGATGAAATCTTAACATTGCAACACATGCCAATACGGCCGGGTTAGATTAGTAAAGTGCAATTTTAAATTTCCCGCGAAATATTCTGCTGAAAACGTCTCGGTATGATGACGTTTGCGCGTGACGTCACGGATTGTAGCGGACATATTGGGACAGCATTGTGGCCAGCTATTAAGTCGTCTGTTTTCATCGCAAAATTCCACAGTATTCTGGACATCTGTGTTGGTGAATCTTTTGCAATTTGTTTAATGAACAATGAAGACAGCAAAGAAGAAAGCTGTAGGTAGGAAGCGGTGTATTAGCGGCCGGCTGGACTCTTACCAGGAGGACTTTGAGTTGGATAGCAGACGCGCTACCGTGAGTACGCAGCTTTGGCTTCCACACATTTGATCGCTTGCCCGTACGTGCGTGCCGCTATGTGCATGTCACGTACGTAACTTTGGGGAAATATATGTGCTGTATGAACTTTACGGAGGTGAACGGTACTTTGGGCTGTGGGATTGAGTGTGTTGTGCGGGTGTTTGAGTTGTATTGGTGGGTTATATGGACGGGAGGGGGGAGGTGTTTGTTATGCGGATTAATTTGTGGCATATTAAATATAAGCCTGGTTGTGTTGTGGCTAATAGAGTATATATATGTCTTGTGTTTATTTACTGTTTTAGTCATTCCCAGCTGAATATCAGGTCCCACCCGCCTCTCACAGCATCTTCCCTATCTGAATCGCTTCCACTGCCCTCTAATCCTTCACTCTCACTTTCCTCATCCACAAATCTTTCATCCTCGCTCAAATTAATGGGGTAATCGTCGCTTTCTCGGTCCGAATCGCTGTCGCTGCTGGTGGCCATGATTGTAAACAATGGGCAGATGTGAGGAGCTCCACAACCGGTGACGTCACGCTACCTCCGGTACAGGCAAGGCTTTTTTATCAGCGACCAAAAGTTGCGAACTTTATCGTCGATGTTCTCTACTAAATCCTTTCAGCAAAAATATGGCAATATCGCAAAATGATCAAGTATGACACATAGAATGGACCTGCTATCCCCGTTTAAATAAGAACATTTCATTTCAGTAGGCCTTTAAATTGCCTTTCAAATGTCTATTCTTGGTGTTGGGTTTTATCAAATAAATTTCCCCAAAAAATGCGACTTATATATGTTTTTTTCCTTCTTTATTATGCATTTTCGGCCGGTGCGATTTGTACTCCGGAGCGACTTATACTCCGAAAAATACGGTATTCAAGATTGAGAAATATTTTAGTTCTGCCAAAATCTTTGGTAAAGGTGAAAAATTCTTCCTGTGACTTGGCTAGGAGGAATTTCTCTGGATTGAAGTGAATCTAATCCCACTTCTAGGTACACGATGGCCGCACAGGATTTGGTGATGCGAGCTCGCGGGGTACTGAGGGACCGAGGCTGGCGCATCACCAACGAGCGCCTGGGCTCCGGGGACGACATCTCCGTCTTCATCATACCGCTGATGTACGGCAACCGTCAGCCCTGAGAATCCAACACCCGCAGCTAAAACAACCCGACCCACCACCAAAACTTGTATTTTTTTTGTTCTTGTTGGGAGTGACCCGCCAAAAAAGGGGGGCTTCCTGTCATCACTTCCTTGTTGTTTTTGCATCCAATTACTGTAGACAACTGCGCGACATTGACTCACTCTTGCCTCTTGAGGAACTAGATGGTATTACAACCCAAGACAGGCTTCATGGGCTACTATTAATCAATTAGGCTAGAAAAACTTCATTCAATGACCGAGCGTCACGATTCTACGGAGCCCCTAAAGGGACATGGGGGAAATATTTTTTTTTATTATTTTTTTTTTTTATTTTTTTTTAGACATGTATCTCTTGCGCACGAGAAACTTTTTATAAAGTTATAAAAAATAAAAAAATAAAAAACTTTTTTTATAATTTTTTTTTTTTTAGACATGTATCTCGTGCGCACGAGATACATGTCCAAAAAAAAAAAAAAAAAAAAAAATTATATATATATATATATTTTTTTAACTTTCTCGTGCGCACGAGATACTTTCTCGTACGCACGAGATACTTGTCTAAAAAAAACAAAAACAAAAAATTATATATATATATTTTTTTTTTTAACTTTCTCGTGCGCACGAGATACTTTCTCGTGCGCACGAGATACTTTCTCGTACGCACGAGATACTTGTCTAAAAAAAAAAAAAAAAAAAATTATATATATATTTTATTTATTTTTAACTTTCTCGTGCGCACGAGATACTTTCTCGTACGCACGAGATACTTGTCTAAAAAAAAAAAAAAAAAAAAAAATGATATATATATATTTTTTTTTTAACTTTCTCGTGCGCACGAGATACTTTCTCGTACGCACGAGATACTTGTCTAAAAAAAACAAAAACAAAAAATTATATATATATATATTTTTTTTTTAACTTTCTCGTGCGCACGAGATACTTTCTCGTACGCACGAGATACTTGTCTAAAAAAACAAAAACAAAAAATTATATATATATATATATTTTTTTAACTTTCTCGTGCGCACGAGATACTTTCTCGTACGCACGAGATACTTGTCTAAAAAAAACAAAAACAAAAAATTATATATATATATATATATTTTTTAACTTTCTCGTGCGCACGAGATACTTTCTCGTACGCACGAGATACTTGTCTAAAAAAAACCAAAACAAAAAATTATATATATATATTTTTTTAACTTTCTCGTGCGCACGAGATACTTTCTCGTACGCACGAGATACTTGTCTAAAAAAAACAAAAACAAAAAATTATATATATATATATTTTTTTTTTAACTTTCTCGTGCGCACGAGATACTTTCTCGTACGCACGAGATACTTGTCTAAAAAAACAAAAACAAAAAATTATATATATATATATATTTTTTTAACTTTCTCGTGCGCACGAGATACTTTCTCGTACGCACGAGATACTTGTCTAAAAAAAACAAAAACAAAAAATTATATATATATATTTATTTTTTTTAACTTTCTCGTGCGCACGAGATACTTTCTCGTACGCACGAGATACTTGTCTAAAAAAAAAAAAAAAAAAAATTATATATATATATATATTTTTTTTAACTTTCTCGTGCGCACGAGATACTTTCTCGTGCGCACGAGATACTTGTCTAAAAAAAACAAAAACAAAAAATTATATATATATTTATTTTTTTTTAACTTTCTCGTGCGCACGAGATACTTTCTCGTACGCACAAGATACTTGTCTAAAAAAACAAAAACAAAAAATTATATATATATATATATTTTTTTAAACTTTCTCGTGCGCACGAGATACTTTCTCGTACGCACGAGATACTTGTCTAAAAAAAAAAAAAAAAAAAAATTATATATATATATTTTATTTTTTTTAACTTTCTCGTGCGCACGAGATACTTTCTCGTATGCACGAGATACTTGTCTAAAAAAAAACAAAAACAAAAAATTATATATATATATTTTTTTTTTTAAACTTTCTCGTGCGCACGAGATACTTTCTCGTACGCACGAGATACTTGTCTAAAAAAAACAAAAACAAAAAATTATATATATATATTTTATTTTTTTTAACTTTCTCGTGCGCACGAGATACTTTCTCGTATGCACGAGATACTTGTCTAAAAAAAACAAAAACAAAAAATTATATATATATATATATATTTTAACTTTCTCGTGCGCACGAGATACTTTCTCGTACGCACGAGATACTTGTCTAAAAAAACAAAAACAAAAAATTATATATATATATTTTTTTTTTTAAACTTTCTCGTGCGCACGAGATACTTTCTCGTACGCACGAGATACTTGTCTAAAAAAAACAAAAACAAAAAATTATATATATATATTTTTTTTTTTAACTTTCTCGTGCGCACGAGATACTTTCTCGTACGCACGAGATACTTGTCTAAAAAAAAAAAAAAAAAAAAATTATATATATATATTATTTTTTTTAACTTTCTCGTGCGCACAAGATACATGTCTAAAAAATAAAAATAAATTTAAAAAAAATTTTTTTTTTAAATTCCCCCATGTCCCTTTAGGGGCTACGTACGATTCTTTCACAAAATAAAAGTTAAATATCATAGAAGAGGAACTCGCAAAAACATGATGCTAAATTTAAAATGTATACATGGCCCTGGAAATGAAAATGTAGTCCTGGGGTTTGTTTGCACTCAAACATGATTGCACTTTAATTGGACCCACAAAAAATACACCAAAAAAAGTTGTGCATGCATTGACTTATTGTGGGAAACATTTTTTTCCCCCCCACTTTCTGTAACTTATCGTACGGCTCGTGTCCTTGTTATTGTTTTTATTTAGATGTGATTCCGAGGCTCATGTTCCCGTTTACGGCGCTATATCTGAAATGTTGACGATGATGGTTAAACGGCGGCATGAAAGTTAAAAAAAAAAAGGATTACGAGGACGGGTCATTTCAAGCATGTGCCAAGGCTGTCAATCATGGCAGCCGACTGTTTAGTTTGTCATGTGTACAGTACATGCTGTTTCTACCTGTCCTCCTGTACATTCCATGAAGTGTGTTTTCATTAGGATTATATTTATTGGGAGCTTTGTTATGGTATCTCGTAATGTGAATTTAAAACCGCAGCTCCTCGGGCTTGTGTTGAATGTTCATCCTATACTTAAGTGTCATTCAGACTTCTTTTGTTTTGCTCTTATAGATGAATGTAATTTCTTTCTCTCGCCCCCATCGTGCCACCCAGGATGGATCCGCTGAAGTTGCTGTCATTGAAATGAACAAAAAAAATATATATATAGCTGTGCTTTATTATTTTTTTAAATTCTACTTCCTGTGTAGCTTCATTTTAGGAAATCAGCTGCAAGGGGATCGAGGCGACCGCGTGACCTTCCTGCTTTGTGAATGTCTACCTTTTGTACAACTGAAAGGTTCCTACAGAAGTACAAACAAATATTTTAATGTCTCCTTGTGCATCGCTACTGTTGGGAGGGGCGGGGATTTAAAAAAAAAAAGTGGAAAAAAATAAATGGGAGAAATGTTTTTGTGTGTCGTGTCTAGGGATGATACTCGAAACCGGTTTTCCCGGTTGTTCGATAAGTAAAGAACCGAGTCCTCGGACTCGAATCCCTTTTTGAGAACCGGTACCCGTTATCGAGACCACTATAGTAAAGAAAAAGAGTTGGTTCTTTATTCGAATCGCTAGGAACGAATCCCGTCCCGACCAGAAATGCTCCGTGGGACATCACAAGAAATCAGTCATGTAGCTCAGTCATTAGGCGCAGATAGCGAAAGCAGGGAAAAAATGGACGGGAAAAAGCGATCCAAGGTGTAATAAAGTTCAAAACAAAAAGGTATAATCCAATGAATAACTTTACTGAGAGATTTGAGCAGGGTACAAACACTTTTACGACCAACCGGAAACAGAGCAACCAGGCTAGCAACGCACCTCCTTTACGGCAGCTTTCGCAACGTTCTTAATGCAACCGCAGCACATACATATATATACAACACATCTCCCTTTTTTAACTTTTGTTTTTCTTTCCTTGTAAACAAAACAAAATCACACTGTATATGTGTTGTCTGTCTAATTATAAATAATGCAGACGAGGCGTGTTGGCTGAGTTCTTGACGTTTACTTTCACGGGTGACGACATGCAACAACACTTTTCGGGGCTACCGCGCATGCTCGTCACTCCCGTTGCATGACGGGTAGTGTAGTTGTTATATTCCCTAGCTCAGGGGTCACCAACCTTTTTGAACCCAAGGGCTACTTCTTGGGTAGTGATTAATGCGAAGGGCTACCAGTTTGATACACACTTAAATAAATTGCCAGAAATAGCCAATTTTCTCAATTTACCTTTAACGCTATGTTATTATTAATAATTAATGATATTTACACTTAATTGAACGGTTTAAAAGAGGAGAAAACACGAAAAAAGTGACAATTAAATTTTGAAACATAGTTTATCTTCAATTTCGACTCTTTAAAATTCAAAATTCAACCGAAAAAAAGAAGAGAAAAACTTACAAAAAAGAATTTATGGAACATCATTAGTAATTTTTCCTGATTAAGATTAATTTTAGAATTTTGATGACATGTTTTAAATAGGTTAAAATCCAATCTAAACTTTGTTAGAATATATAACAGATTGGACCAAGCTATTTTTCTAACAAAGACAAATCATTTATTTCTTCTAGATTTTCCAGAACAAAAATTTTAAAAGAAATTCAAAAGACTTTGAAATAAGATTTAAATTTGATTCTACAGATTTTCTAGATTTGCCAGAATCATTTTTTTGAATTTTAATCATAATAAGTTTGAAGAAATATTTCACAAATATTCTTTGTCGAAAAAACAGAAGCTAAAATGAAGAATTAAATTAAAATTTATTTATTATTCTTTACAATAAAAAAAATAAATTTACTTGAACATTTAAATTGTCAGGAAAGAAGAGGAAGGAATTTAAAAGGTAAACCGGCATATGTGTTTAAAAATCCTGAAATAATTTTTAAGGTTGTCTTTTTTCTCTAAAATTGTCTTTCTGAAAGTTACAAGAAGCAATATAAAAAAATTAATGAATT
>NC_084742.1:5368786-5453786 GCF_033978785.1 Entelurus aequoreus | reverse complement strand
AATATTGCTTGTCAATTAAGGCCCTTGCTGGGAATTGTGGTCCCTCTGAAAGAGTATCTTTGTGGGCCCCTCTACCCCATTCATTGCCACCTTCAATGTTGGTCTCACACGTTCAGCACTTTGGCCACAGCCAGTCAACGGCATGAATGCTTTAATTCTGCTAACTTGTTACTCAGGATGAAACTTCCTGATGCAACCCTGGCCGGGAATCCAACCCATGCGAGGCCAAAGCGTGTCCCGTTACCCCACCAGGGACGCCTCACGCTTGGGAGACATCATGGAAGTGAAAGTTAAAAGGTGAAATAAAAAGAAGTAGCGACTTTATGTCTATCAATCATTATTTGTATTGATGCTTTCTTGAGAGGACTACAATACCATCACTGATTGGATGTCATTACTCTCAACTCTAAATCTCACCTTCATTCCTCTTTCTTTCTTTTCTTTCTAAGTTTGGCGGCAAACTTTTATTTGTCAAGTCACGTGATTTCCCAGAAAAGCCACACAAGCATTTACCTGACGTGGCCACAAGGGGCGCTCTCTAGTGAGTCCAGTAGAAGACTTCTTGTTAGTTGACTGCAGCTGTCACGCCAATTTTCTTCCCATCACAAAAACCTTCCTAACCAGAAATGTTGAAATGTATAAATAAAACTTTTTTTTAAAAAAATAAAAAAATAAAAAAAAAATAAAAAAATGCATCTTGTATAATAAATGCAAGATAACTGAAAAAAAATAAAAAAAAATAAATTAAAAAAAAACCTTCCTAACCCCCATTTACTTCCGGGGTCATTTCCGCTTACGTCAGTTCCTCTTACGTCATTGACAGCGATCGATAGCACTTCGTTTGACTCTTTTTTATAATACAGCGTTAACAAAACGTCTGAATTATCAACAATAATGTTGATTTAAAGTACAGACATTTAACATTATATATCAATTAATATTACTGAAATGTTTCAACAATAATGTTGATTTAAAGTACAGACATTTAACAGTATTATATATTAATTAATATTAGTGAAATGGTTTCAACAATAATGTTGATTTAAAGTAGTACGGACATTTAACAGTATTATATATTAATTAATATTTTTTGCACGTTACCACGAAGACAGAAGTTCGCAGCAGCGGCCCTAACACTCCGCTTGAAATGTTGCGAAGCCTGCTGGTGTTTGACATAAGTCCCCTGGGACAGATAAAGACGAATATCATCCAGTGACACCACCATTTTCAGGAGATTTGGATTTATCGATCGCTGGCAATGACGTAAGAGGAAATGACGTAAGTAAGAGGAACTGACGTGGGCGGAAATTACCCCGGAAGTAAATGGGGGTTAGGAATGTTTTTGTGATGGGAAGAAAATGGGCGTGACACTTCCACCTTTCTCTTCACAATAGCGTTTCGTCATCCCTAATAACAGTGACGTTGCAGAATGCTGACTCCTCATTGGCTCAGGTGGAGCATTATTAAAAGAGCCTCGACATTTCCTGCTTCATTTGTCCAATTGCGAGTCAAGCGAATGTTCGTCACTTTTGTCTTTCTCTGCGGGATTAAAAGTGACAAAAATCTTTTTGTTTCGTGCTGACATCATGAACTTGTTTGTATTCTTTCTTCTGGTCGTGCAAATGCACAGCGTGACGCCTGGTAAGTCCTTTTTATAACTTTATAAATGATTATTCATCAATCCTCTTTATGCCTTCACTTATTTGACTTCTGAGAGTTTCTATTACTTATTAATTATATTCATTCTTATATTATTCAAGCTCTTAATTACTTAAACCTGGTTCTTTTTAAACATATTTTATTGTTTCTCCTTTTCTTCATCATTCAACAAAATATTCAAAGTGTTCCAAGAAAGTTCCAGACGCAGAGAAATCCGTTATTTGTTTTCGCTTCAGTTTTTTCTTGTTGAAAGACTTATTTGTCCAAGGCTTGTAAAAAGAAACACTGACCTCCTGAAATCTTCAACCACGGAAGTGTCAGAAAGTAATCAAGTGTAGTAACATTATCCCGCCACAAGGTGTCAGTAAGAGTCGACATCAAATGGGCAGAACAGCTTGTGTTCATATTCAGCCTCCATTGGAGAAAAGATAAGTTTATTTTCAAACTGTTGAAAGTGTCAACAGATGTCCAATAATAAAATATATTATTCATGTGTTGTACTTGTCATAGAACACCATGTGAGTCTTGACTGTGATATCTAGCAGTGTTTGATGTTGACTTTAAAGGCCTACTGAAGACTGAACGAGCTCAAATATTCACAGTGCAAGATTGTTGAACATGAAACAAAATAATACAAAGTCATCTTGTTGTGTTCTTCTTTCAGTGATTCACACGCTGCAGTATTTCCACACTACGACCTCTCAAGTTCCAAACTTCCCAGAGTGTGTGATTGTTGGTTATGTTGATGGAGTTGAGATTAGTTACTATGACAGCAACAGCAGGAAAGCAGAATCCAAACAGGACTGGATGAACAAAATCACAGCAGAGGAACCAAACTACTGGCTGATAGAAACAGAGAACTGTGTTGTTCTTGAGTTTACTAACAAACACAACCTTGGAGTTCTTGAGAACTCCCTGCTGCACCTCCTTGTGCTCCTTGTGGGAATTAAAAGACTCTCACTTGCACGTCGTCCTCCTGTCTCCTGCATTTTGGGGTCAAAACTAGAGCAGCCATGCGAGTACGTGACAGCTTCTTCATTTTTTGTATTTGATTTCTCCCTTTTAGTCAAAAACCTTTAGTTTTTTTAAGGTAAACACAAAATATCCAATATTTTCCCGGAAAAAATATTTTGAAGTCAAATGTTTTAAGTGACGTAATTGGAGCCTTGAATAGTTTAAATAATTGATAATAACATTTGAGTTTGATTCATTATTATTTTTGAGCAATGACAGCTTTAAAGAGAAAACAACCTGCATGGCAGCTTTATTAGAATCAACAAAGCAACTTTTCTTTGTTACATTTCACCTGTTTTCACCTCTTTTATTCCATTATTTAGGTTTTTTGATATAGTATTTGTAGAATACAAGCTGTTGATCAACTTGACATGCATTTGCATCACTGAACTCTGCTAAGCAATGTGCTCTACATACAACACACAAAGACAAAGATATGTTACAAAGGCCAATTTGTTTCTGGCCAGAACAAATTGACAAAACTATTTTATATAGCTGCAACATAACATACATAAGTAACAAACAGCATAATAACAACATAGCTGTAAAGCAAGGAAGGCACACACTACATACACAAAGCCTACCATGCATTTTTTCCTCAAGGAATTCTGACACAAAATCATGTCTGAATCCCAGAACACTCTACACATTTCCCCAGTTTTTGTTTAGCGATAAGGAAAGATTGGCCTGGCCCACTAGCATCCCTCTTTATGTTTGTGAACTTTATAGTCTATACATTTCGCGTGATGTGATAATCAAACACTCTAGAAGTCTAGAATGAAAGAGTATATAAGAGAATTGACAGCAACGTTCCCTCTGAGGTGCGCGCCTGTGCAATTGCGCACTGCTCAAGCGTCCTCTGCGCACGGCAAATCTATGCCACGCACAAAATCAAATAAAAAAATAAGCGCTTAACAATTTTCGACACAACACGGACACGACAGAGGAAACACTTTTCGTCATCCTTGTTCAAATATTGCAACGTCTGTCGAGACGCTTTGAGGACATGAATTCCATCCATCACTTTACTGAGCAAAACTCTTTATTGTCGGCCATAAACACATCACCAAAACATTAGTAAAAATGCATAGGAGAGTTTTAACTCGCACTTACAGATGTAGCGACCAACTGTAGTTACTGACAGTGGGTTTCTGAAGTGTTCCTGAGCCCATGTGGTGATATCCTTTACACACTGATGTCGCTTGTTGATGCAGTACAGCCTGAGGGATGGAAGGTCACGGGCTTAGCTGCTTACGTGCAGTGATTTCTCCAGATTCTCCGAACCCTTTGATGATATTACAGACCGTAGATGGTGAAATCCCTAAATTCCTTGCAATAGCTGCTTGAGAAAGGTTTTTCTTAAACTGTTCAACAATTTGCTCACGCATTGGTTGACAAAGTGGTGACCCTCGCCCCATCCTTGTTTGTGAATGACTGAGCATTTCATGGAATCTACTTTTATACCCAATCATGGCACCCACCTGTTCCCAATTAGCCTGTTCACCTGTGGGATGTTCCAAATAAGTGTTTGATGAGCATTCCTCAACTTAATCCGTATTTATTGCCACCTTTCCCAACTTCTTTGTCACGTGTTGCTGGCATCAAATTCTAAAGTTAATGATTATTTGCAACAACAAAAAAAGTTTATCAGTTTGAACATCAAATATGTTGTCTTTGTAGCATATTCAACTGAATATGGGTTGAAAATTATTTGCAAATCATTTTATTCCGTTTATATTTACATCTAACACAATTTCCCAACTCATATGGAAACGGGGTTTGTACATTGAATTATTTGCATTATTTACAATCCGGGGTGTGGAGGGTGGTAGGTTTGGTTGTTATCATCAGTCATCAACAATTGAGAACAGAGAAATGGACATTGAAATAGTGTAGGTCTGACTTGGTAGGATATGTACAGCAAGTAGTGGAGAGATCAGAAAGTATAAGAAAAAGTATCTACATTTGATTATTAACAATCCGGGGAGGGTGTTAGTTTAGGGTTGTAGTTGCCTGGAGGTGAACTTTTATTGCGGTTTTGAAGGAGGATAGAGATGCCCTTTCTTTTACACCTGTTGGGAGTGCATTCCACATTGATGTGGCATAAAAGGAGAATGAGTTAAGACCTTTGTTAGATCGGAATCTGGGTTTAACGTGGTTAGTGGAGCTCCCCCTGGTGTTGTGGTTATGGCGGTCATTTACGTTAAGGAAGTAGTTTGACATGTACTTCGGTATCAGGGAGGTGTAGCGGATTTTATAGACTAGGCTCAGTGCAAGTTGTTTTACTCTGTCCTCCACCCTGAGCCAGCCCACTTTGGAGAAGTGGGTAGGAGTGAGGTGTGATCTGGGGTGGAGGTCTAGAAGTAATCTGACTAGCTTGAGCAAAAGAACAAAGCAATGCGGTTGCAAAAGCTGTGCAACAAGATAATAAAGGAAAAAATGGAAGTGGGAGAACGAAAGGGGGCAAGAGGAGTCGTGACAGGAATCCCAAGAGGGGAAAATTTAGAAGAATGGAAAAGAGAAATAAAAGGGGGAACTGTCACAATGATGACGAGAATGATGGCATTCAGAAATGGAGGAAAGACGGAGAGCGAATCTGTGCTACTACAGTTTGTAGAGGAAGTCCTCCCGCAAAGAATTATGATAGGGTTTTTAAGCTTTTACGTTAGAGCTTACGTCCCACCCCCAGTAGAGGAAGGTGGGGCTAAAAGTTGTCACAAGCCTATTGTCAGCATCTCCAGTAGAGGGAGAAACCTGTTAAAGTCATAACATCCGGGAAACATACTTCTGTTTAAGCGTGAGTGTCAGCCATCTTGTTTCTAGCAGCAGAATCAGAAAAACAGTTACAGTGATTTTTACCTTCTTATGAAGACGATTTGCTCAAGGTAGGAATTTTGATGTTACACTAATGTTTGTAGTCATAAACGTAATCTTTTTGTTGCAATAAATAGTGAAAAACATAAGTAATGGATGGGATAACTTCTAGCTTAGATATGTAAAGCATGTCGACCCGAATATGACGTTTTGAACCAGAAGTTGCCTTGCGGTAAGTTGTCACAATGTGTGACAACTTACCCCAAGAGTCGAGAGTAACATGTCTCCATCATTTTACTGGAATAATTGTACATTTCTGTTATGTTTAGGCTAAGCTGAGTCTATTTGTACAACCCAAAATAATATTTCTTTGCAGATGCGGGACTACAGACGAAAAACAGAACGTGGACGGTTTTCGAAAGATGCGATGGAGGCTGCTGCTGAAGCTGTTGTTAAAGGCGGTCTAAGCATCAGAAAATCAGGCAGCATCAATGACGTAAACTATAAAACCTTAGGTCGCTATGTTAAAGTTTACAAAGCCAATAACAACAGTCTGAATGACGTTCAACTGGGTTACACATCTCACCGCCAAGTGCTGACTAAAACGATAGAGGATAGTTTGGTAGAGTACCGTATTTTCCGCACCTAAAAACCACACATTTTCTCAAAAGCTGACAGTGCGGCTTATAACCCGGCGCGCCTTATATATGGATTAATATTAATATTTATTTTCATAAAGTTTAGGTCTCGCAACTACGGTAAACAGCCGCCATCTTTTTTCCCCGTAGAAGAGGAAGCGCTTCTTCTTCTACGGTAAGCTACCGCCGCCATAGAAGAGGAAGCGCTTCTTCTTCTACTGTAAGCAACCGCCAAGGTGAGCACCCGCCCCCGTAGAAGAAGCGCGCAGATATGACCTTTCATTTCATTTGTGTGTTTCTGTAAAGACCCCAAAATGGCTCCTACTAAGAGACACGCGTACAAGGTTCCACTGACTTTTGATATTTCTGTGAACCGCACTGTGGATACAACGGGAGCACGTACGGTGAATATTCGCACCACAGGGAATGAGAAGTCGTCCTTCACCGTGGTTCTAGCTTGCCATGCTAACGGTCAGAAACTTCCACCCATGGTGATATTCAAAAGGAAGACCTTCCCAAAAGAGAACTTTCCAGCCGGCGTCATCATAAAAGCTAACTCGAAGGGATGGATGGATGAAGAAAAGATGAGCGAGTGGTTGATAGACGTTTACGCGAAGAGACCGGGTGACTTTTTTCACGCAGCTCCGTCCCTGTTGATTTACGACTGCATGCGCGTCCACATCACAGATGGTGTCAAAAAACAAGTGAATTCGAGGGATTTGTGGATGAGTAATAACTTCAGAAAGTGAGCTTTAAATGTTTATTTTGTGTGTTGTGTGACATTAACGTTCGAGCAACGTTGAGTTATTGATGTTGCTATTGCTCTGCACTACTTTGAGTGTTACTATTTTTGTGATTGCACATTTGCACATTACATTTTGGGAGTGAACAGAGTTGTTAGAACGCTGGTTTGTAATATATTATTAAAGTTTGACTGACCTATCTGACTGTTTTTTTGACATTCCCTTTAGCGCAGCGTAGGTGCGGCTTATAACACGGGGCGGCTTACAGGTGAACAAAGTTTTGAAATATGCCATTCGTTGAAGGTGCGGCTTATAACACGGGGCGGCTTATGGTGCGGAAAATACGGTATGTAAAAAAAGATGCAAAAATATTCCATGGAATTACAATTACGGATTTAAGAAAGCTGGCATATCAAATGGCACTGGCAAACAAAGTTACCAATATACCACCACCCTGGATCGAATACGAGATGGCTGGATCTGACTGGGCAAGAGGTTTTCTTGATAGAAATAAAACCATATCATTGAGAACAGCAGAAGCAACTTCAATCCAGAGAATGATCGTGTACAAATGGCGTGGATCGTGTACAAATGGAGTGAGACAATTTACCCCAAGCACTGTGACAATTTACCCCACAGCTGGGGTAAAAAGTCTCACTCGATAGTGAACACTAAAATTGTAAATATTTGGTAATAAACATAGTTACATGAAACCTATGTGGGCTTGTATTAAGCCTCAGGGAGTTGAACGCCCCTGCCTTACATAGTTCCGGGTCACCCTTGGGCAAGGTGTAGCACCCGAATGCCCCCCCATCAGGGTTACGATACCCCCCATGAACTACACTAAAAGAGGATGCGTTACCCGGCCCGGAGGAAGCCCGGGGCCCTCCTCCGGAGCTAGGCCCGGAGGTAGGGCTCGTCAGCGAGCGCCTGGTGGCCGGGCTTGCCACGGAGCCCGGCCGGGCACAGCCCGAAGAAGCTACGTGGACACACCATCTTCTCTGCCACGTGGGCCCACCACCCGCGGTCGGAACCAGTGGGGTCGGGTGCGCTGCCAAGTGGATGGCGGTGAAAGTGGAGGCTCCGGACGGACCAATTCGGGGCAGCAGAGGCTGACTTTCGGGACGTGGAACGTCTCTACGCTGGTGGGGAAGGAGCCTGAGCTGGTGCGAGAGGTGGAGCGCTACCGGTTGGATCTGGTGGGGCTTACCTCTACGCATAGCAAGGGCTCTGAAACCACACTCCTGGACAAGGGATGGACCTTGTTCACTTCTGGAGTTGCTCAGGGTGTGAGGGCACAGGCGGGTGTGGGGATACTCACGAGTCCCCGGCTGAGTGCCTGTACGTTGGAGTTCACCCCAGTGGACAAGAGGGTCGCCTCCCTTCGCCTTAGGGTTGGAGGGGGGAAAACTCTGACTGTTGTTTGTGCATACGCACCAAACAGGAGTTCAGAGTATTCAGCCTTCTTGGATACCTTGCATGGGGTCCTGTATGGGGCGCCGGCAGGGGATTCCATAGTCTTGCTGGGGGACTTCAACGCGCACGTGGGCAATGACAGTGATACTTGGACTGGCGTGATTGGGAGGAACGGTCTCCCTGATCTGAACCTGAGTGGTGGATTGTTATTGGACTTCTGTGCTAGTCACGGACTTGCGATAACAAACACCATGTTCAAGCATAAGGATGCTCATAGGTGTACCTGGTACCAGAGCACCCTAGGCCAAAGATCAATGATCGATTTTGTAATCGTATCAGCTGATCTGAGACCGTATGTTTTGGACACTCGGGTGAAGAGAGGGGCTGAACTGTCAACTGATCACCATCTGGTGGTGAGTTGGGTTAGATGGCGGGGGAAACCTCTGGACAGACCTGGCAAACCCAAGCGTGTAGTGCGGGTGAACTGGGAACGTTTGGAGGACTCCTCTGTCCGGAAGGACTTCAACTCCCACCTCCGGCGGGACTTCTCTGCCATCCCTGTGGAGGTTGGGGACATTGAACAGGAATGGGCAATGTTCAAAGCCTCTATTGCTAAAGCTGCAGATGCGAGCTGTGGCCAGAAGGTCTTAGGTGCCTCAAGGGGCGGTAACCCTCGAACACCCTGGTGGACAGTGGTGGTCAGGGAAGCCGTCCGACTGAAGAAGGAGTCCTACCGGGGTATGTTATCCCAGGGGACTCCGGAGGCAGTTGCAAGGTACCGACGGGCCCGAAGGGCAGCGGCCGTGGCTGTGGACGAGGCTAAGCAGAGGGTGTGGGAGCAGTTCGGGGAATCCATGGAGAAGGACTATCGGGCGGCACCAAAGCTGTTCTGGAAGACCATACGGCACCTCAGGAGGGGGAAGCAGGGAACCATCCAAGCTGTGTACGGCAAGGATGGGACTTTGCTGACTTCAAGTGAGGAAGTCGTGGGGCGTTGGAAAGAGCACTTTGAGGAACTCCTGAACCCAAATACATCAGACACACCCTCCCTGATAGGAGCAGGGCCTGAGGATGATGGGGGATCGACGTCGATCTCTCGGAGTGAAGTCACTGAGGTAGTTAGACAACTCCACAGTGGCAAAGCTCCGGGGGTTGACGAGATCCGTCCAGAAATGCTGAAGGCTCTGGGTGTTGATGGGCTGTCTTGGTTGATACGCCTTTTCAACATTGCGTGGAAGTCTGGGACAGTGCCGAGGGAGTGGCAGACTGGGGTGGTGGTTCCCCTTTTCAAAAAGGGGGACCAGAGGGTGTGTGCTAATTACAGGGGTATCACACTACTCAGCCTCCCTGGGAAAGTTTACGCCAAGGTACTGGAAAGGAGGGTCCGGCCGATAGTCGAACCTCAGATTCAAGAGGAGCAATGTGGATTCCGTCCTGGTCGTGGAACAACTGACCAACTCTTTACGCTTGCGGGAATCCTGGAGAGGGCCTGGGAGTATGCCTTTCCAGTCTACATGTGTTTTGTGGATTTGGAGAAGGCATATGACCGCGTCCCTCGGGAGATCTTGTGGGAGGTGCTGAGGGAGTACGGAGTGAGGGGAACTCTGTTGAGGGCCATCCAATCTCTGTACAACCAAAGCGAGAGTTGTGTCCGGGTGCTTGGATGTAAGTCGGATCCGTTTCCAGTGGGGGTTGGTCTCCGCCAGGGCTGCGCTCTGTCACCTATCCTGTTTGTGATTTTCATGGACAGGATTTCTAGGCGGAGTCGTGGCCATGGCGGAGAGGGTATACGTCTCGGGGGGCTAAAGGTTGCGTCACTGCTGTTTGCAGATGATGTGGTCCTGATGGCACCTTCGGTTCGTGACCTTCAGCTCTCACTGGATCGGTTCGCAGCCGAGTGTTCAGCGGCTGGAATGAGGATCAGCATCTCCAAATCTGAGGCCATGGTTCTCAGCAGGAAACCGATGGTTTGTACAGTCCGGGTAGGGGACAGGACTCTGTCCCAGGTGGAGGAGTTTAAGTATCTCGGGGTCTTGTTCACGAGTGAGGGAAAGATGGAGAAGGAAATCAGCCGGAGAATCGGAGCAGCTGGGGCAGTATTGCAGTCTCTCTGCCGCACTGTTGTGACGAAACGGGAGCTGAGCCAGAAGGCAAAGCTCTCGGTCTACCGAGCTATCTACATTCCTACTCTCACCTATGGTCATGAAGTGTGGGTAATGACCGAAAGAATAAGATCGCGGATACAAGCGGCCGAAATGAGTTTCCTCAGAAGGGTGGCTGGCATCTCCCTTAGAGATAGGGTGAGAAGTGCAGTCACCCGAGAGAGACTCGGAGTAGAGCCGCTGCTCCTTCGCTTGGAAAGGAGCCAGCTTAGGTGGTTCGGGCATCTCGTGCGGATGCCTCACGAGCGTCTCCCTAGGGAGGTCCTCGTTGCACGTCCCACTGGGAGGAGGCCCCGCGGCAGGCCAAGGACCAGATGGGGGGATTACATCTCCTCTCTGGCCTGGGAACGCTTCGGGATTCCCCAGGAGGAAGTCGCAAATGTTGCTCTGGAGAGGGAAGTCTGGGGGTCTTTGCTGGAGCTGCTGTCCCCGCGACCCGATTCCGGATAAGCGGTTGAAGATGGATGGATGGACATGAAACCTGCACTGTGTGTCTATTGGTAACTACATTCATTGCAAATGCCGGGAAAAATATGTTTGCAAATGTCTTACAGTCATAAGTCTATATACATTCATCTATTTATGTTCATGATCAAAGTATTTGTTATTCCTTTACTAAATCAAAGGGTAGGCCACTAATTGTGTTCTGTGAGATGGTTTTACTGCAGGCTGGTAACAGCGATCGCTCTGAAGGAGGGTCATAGACGGAATTTTTGCCTCGTATAAAAACATTGAGGTTTTTGCCTCTATCTGCGGTGGAGATTTAAGTTAGTGGTCTATATCAGAAATTGTTTTGGTCCAGGGTCTTAAGACCCTGGAAGGCGGGTATGTAGTAGAATTTCTGACCTTTTGACCTATATTTCTTGTCTTTTAAGAATGTCCGCTCATTTTCAATTCTCTTTTATTTTGTGCCCCCCCCCCCCCCCCCACATCGGCAGTGAAGTGTATATACTCACAAGAAACCGAATAGCTTTGTCTTTGACCTTTTTTTTTACTTAAAGAAAGCAAATTAACATATCATATGAGAATGTTATGTTATGATTATCTTTAACCGAATCACAGCAGTGCTCAAATTAAAAAACAGCATTCCCTCTTATGTGATATTGCTTAATTAACATTAATGATGTGCACTTTAACAACTAGGCTTACAACTATACCTAATATATAAAGGGGTGGAAAAGTGACTATTACCTGCAGGGCAAACATTAGCTAACCAGAAGGCAATAACAATGTAAACAAAAAACACCTGCTTAAAAGATCTAATACAAATGCCCCTGAGGAATGTAAGGTGGGAGTACTGTAATTACCTAACGTTACATTATTATTTTCCGTAACAATTTAGCCCCCTCCACAATATTAACCCGACGTTAAAACAGAACTAGCTATTTATTGATTAGCAATTGCCGAATCATGTGACATTAGCTTAATGCTAAAAAGCCAGGTTACTATCACATTCTGTAACAGACAAATAATTTCATGTAGGCTAACGTTACCTACCTGCTACCTCTGTCTTTTTCTCGTTTCTCCTCCTCTTCTTTCCTCTTTTTTCTTCCCTGGGCACCTGACAGTTTTGGCCGTTTTGACATCTTGTGTTGATTTTTTGAGGTGGTAAGAGTCATGATACGGGATGGGGGGCGGCGTAATGTTGTAACAAATAATATTTCTATTAAATAGGCTTTACTTTGCATTTTAATTGACGTGGGATTATTTTTTGTATTTAGAAATAATAGTACCAACTTTTTTTTTTTTTTTTCTTCAACATTTGTGGCACTGGCGTGGCGCCCCCATGATGGACGGCGCCCTTAGCATTTGCCTATACGGCCTACGCCACGGGCCGGCCCTGAACCCAACGCCATGTTAATTGTTCAGTGGAATGCCAGAAGTTTAATAGCAAATGGACAGGAATTAAAGGGATATATTAATAATATGAAAACTAAACCACATACATTATGTATTCAAGAAACATAGCTGAAGCCAAAATTGAAATTTATAATAAAAGGATATATAACAATACGTAAAGATAGGAATGATGGGCAAGGAGGAGGATGTGCCATATTTATTAAAGAAGACATTATTTATACAATATTAAAGGCCTCCTGAAAGCCACTACTACCGACCACGCAGTCTGATAGTTCATATATCAATAATGAAACCTTAACATTGCAACACATGCCAATACGGCCGGGTTAACTTATAAAGTGCAATTTTAAATTTCCCGGCAAACTTCCGGCTGAAAACGTTTCGATATGATGACGTTTGCGCGTGACCTCAACGGTTGAAGCGGAAGTATTCGGAGCCCGTTGAATCCAATACAAAAAGCTCTGTTTTCGTCTCAAAATTCCACAGTATTCTGGACATCTGTGTTGGTGAATCTTTTGCAATTTGTTTAATGAACAATGGAGACTGCAAAGAAGAAAGTTGTAGGTGGGATCGGTGTATTAGCGGCGGACTACATCAACACAACCAGGAGGACTTTGAGATTTTTTTTGCACATTTTAGCAAATAAGCAATACTTTCACTTTTGTTGAAATGTTTACACTGTTGTTACAGAATATTTCGTTTTGCACTTTTTTGTATTGGATATTTATCTTTATTTTTGCACATTTTAAAGCAAAATAAGCAATACTTTTACTTTTGAAATGCTTATACTATTGCAGAATATTAAGATTTGCACTGGATGTTGACTTTTATATTTGCACATTAAAAAGCAAATAATCTACTTTTAATTTTGTTAAATGTTAAACGTTTTAAATGTTTACATTGTTACAGAATATTTTGTCATGTTGTTGTCAATGTTGACTGAGTGGCCATACGTTTTTTTTTTGTAAATAAAAGCCATGCCTTTTGAAAAAACTGGCCTACATTTATTTTTTCTTCTTCATTTTAAATTAAAAAAATAATCGGTAAAAGGAAAAATAATCTATAGATTAATCGAAAAAAATAATCTATAGATTAACCGATTAATCGAAAAAAAATAATTTATAGATTAATCAATAGAAAAATAATCGTTAGCTGCAGCCTTACTGTTGAACAGAAGATGCATTGTAGTTTCCTTATGTTCTTTAGAACTATCATTTTAGATCAATCACCAGATTACTTTTACAGTTTTTAAAATCAACTAACACACATATTCATGACACTAGGAATGCCAGCAATGGCTATTTGGCACTTCCTGCTCCCAGGACCAATTTCCTCAAACATACAGTCATGTATAGATGTATATTATTCTGGAATGGGTTGCCATCTCACATTAATCTCTCACAAAGTAAATTGTCATTCAAGACAGCTTTGAAGATACACCTATTGCAGCTGCCCACATGACGTGAATTTTTAATACTGGTTTTAACTAGCTTTTTTTAATCTTATGTTGTATTTTTCCATTGTATAATGTTTGGTAATGCATGTATTCTTTGTATTTTAATTTTGTATGCTCCTATATGGACCCCAGAAAGACTAGCAGTCGCCTTGGCGTCAGCTAATGGGGATCCATCCATTCAATAAACAATAAACAATGTAGGCTGATTTTGCTGCCAAACGACACCACAAACATGCAAGTGACAAAAGAAAAGCTTTACACAACTTTATTGAAGATTGTGTATGTATACACATGCACATTTCAAATGTAAACCCAAGTGAACTCAAGTGCAGCCAAAACCTGGAAACCCCTATCATGCAAGGATGCCTGGTTTTTTTTGTTTACAAAAAAAGTTCCAAAAACAACATCCTTAATTAAAAAAAAAAGAAAGAAAAAGATATTCCCTCCCTGACAAGAGCACTGTCTAAGAGGCCACCCCGACACATTCCTAATAATTCCACTCTTGTCAGGGTTTTAAATATATTGTTTCCTTATTAAATGCTGACATATAAATAAATAAACTTTATCAAATGTGCACTCACAGAGTGAACTCTTATATACAGTACGGTACAGGTCTAATATAGCAGTCACGTGTCACTCATTCGAGAACGGGGGAGTCGGCCAAAGAGAGAGGCAAAAGGCATGGTGCAAAAAGCCGCGCTCCACCATGGAGAATAAATGCATCACTGATGGAGGAATATCCTGTAACACTTGATCACCTAAAGGCCTTGACCTCAACCCCCCCATCCCCAAAGCACAAGCATTCAGCATCCAGCTGGAGTCAAAAGGCGAGAGAAGCCATGACCGTCACATTCAACCAGGCAGAGAAAGCGAAACAATGATGGCCCTATTAAGAATGGGGGAAAAGGCATCGATCACGTACACGTGTTCACTGCGCATACATTCTGGCCCGCCTGTGGCTTACAAAAAACAGGGAGATTACGTGGCTGTGATATGACGAGCAGATCTTCCGACATGATCAACATTCAAGTGTGTGAGGAGGCCATGCAGAAAGATTAAGGCTGAGGCGATCCCGACAAGATGTGACGTCAGGAACCACAAATTCATTACACACGATGATAAGACACCATTCCTCTCAATTCCATCTATTCCTGGCACTGCACTAATTCACCTTTAGTTGAAAAGTAGCTGCAAGCCTCCCCTCAATGCGGTTTATCAGTGTAGGAGTGTACACGGCCAGCAGAGGGCGCCGTAGACGGCGGGAGGACGTGAGCTCATGCAAACAAGATCACAGCAAAAATTTGGCATTTTTTACTAAAAAAAAATAATTAAAAAAAAATAGAAAAACATCACCCAGAGTGAATATGTCTGCACTGATGAAGGCAGCTTCCTTCACTTTGATCAGAGGAAGTCACGTCACATTCGACTGAGCTACACTGCAGTGCGTGGCAATAAGAAGAAAAGCAAGAGGGAGGATGGTACTGTAGGTGATTGTGCAAGTTCAAAATGCTTCCTGTTCAGTGCTTAAAATATGTACAGACTAAACACTGTAAAAGCATAATAATGACTTTTCTCTCAGAGACATAAAAGATTTTCATGGTAACGCAAACTGCTCTCAGAATCAATGCATCCTTTAGAAACAAAAATGTAACACACACACACACAAACAGTGATTCAGCCACAGGGGGAGGGCCCTGATTTTTCCGCGTACCATCAACGCCACGCCCACATTGGCTCCGGCCCAGTCTGAGCGGCCCGGCTGGGCCTGCTGGCGCCCGTTGGCCATGCTGTGTGTCCATATGGCTTTGGATGGAAAGATCGCTCTTTCTCGCTCTGATTGTTTATGCCTTCGCTGCCGTCAGTTGGCGCTCATGGTGACATCTCGACTGGGTACCTCCTCCTCCTCCGCCTCTTCTTCCTGTTCTGCCTTGTTGGCATTCTTCCCGCACTGGTTCTCGTTCAGGTCCTCGATTTGTGTGGCGGCGCTAGCAGCAGAGGAGGCGGCTCCCTGAGACGAAGAGCAAGCGCTTTGTCTCCCTTCAGTGTCCTCATCGTCTTCCTCGTCTTCCTCCTCCTCTTTGTTATCCTCCTCTTTGTCGCAGTCAAGAGCAAAGTAGCCGGTGCCTTTTAGGGTGTCCTGGCGCTGGTAGAAGAGCACGTAGCCCGCTTTGGACTGGACATGAGCACAGCGGAAGCGTCAGGAAATAACCGCTATGAACTTGCCCATCATTTAGAAATGTGTTACTCTAGCACAGGCCTGGGCAATTATTTTGACTCGGGGGGCCAAATTCACAGAAAAAAATGTGTCTGGGGTAGAGATGCGCGGATAGGCAATTATTTCATCCGCATCATAAAAGTCATCATCCACCCGCCATCCAACCGAACTAACATTTTATCAAAGCCACAACCGCCCGCCACCCGCTTGTTGTTATTAATATAATATAGACCAGGGGTCGCACCCTAACAGCAATAATTAGGGCGTGCTGTGATGGTACTGCCCTTATTACCCTCTACAACATGTACAAACAGCGTGTCAGCCCAGTCACATGTTGTGTGCGGCTTCTGCTTGCACACGTAAGAGACAGCAAGGCATACTTGTCCCACAGCCACACAGGTTACACTGACGGTGGCCGTATAAAACAACTTTAACACTCTTAATATGTGCCACACTGTGAACCCACACCAAACAAGAATGACAAACACATTTCGGGAGAACATCCACACCGTGAGACAACATAAACACAACAGAACAAATACCCAGAACACCTTGCAGTCCTAACTCTTCCTGGCTGAAATATACACCCCCGCTACCACCAAACCCCGCTTCCCCCTACACTGCGCCCCCACACATCAACCCCCCCCCCCCACCCCCACCCCACCCCCCTCCGTGCGTCGGTTGAGGTGGGCGGGGTTTGGTGGTAGCGGGGGTGTATATTTCAGCCAGGAAGAGTTAGGACTGCAAGGTGTTCTGGGTATTTGTTCTGTTGTCTCACGGTGTGGATGTTCTCCCAAAATGTGTTTGTCATTCTTGTTTGGTGTGGGTTCACAGTGTGGCACATATTAAGAGTGTTAAAGTTGTTGTATACGGCCACCGTCAGTGTAACCTGTATGGCTGTGGACCAACTATGCCTTGCTGTCACTTACTTGTGCGAGCAGATGCTGCGTACAACATGTGGCTGGGCTAGCACGCTGGCGTATTTGTTGTAGAGGGTGATAAAGGCAGTACCAACACGGCACGCCCTTATTATTGTTGATTGGGTGAAAATCAGCAGACATTCGAGAGAATTGGTTCAACCGCCACCCGCCCGAATCTTATTAAAATCTATTTTTTTCGTCGCGCATCCGCCCGACCCGCGGACTATCCGCGGACTATCCGCGGACTCCGCGGTTGTGTCCGCAAACCGCGCATCTCTAGTCTGGGGGCCGGTATATCTATTTTTAGGACACTAATACAAAACCTCACAATAATGTCTAAATGCTAAAAATGTTATGACAGACCGTCTTAAAAAACGGAATTGATTTTTACATTTTCTACTGAATGAGACACCCAGAATGTACATGACAACAATGTGGGATTCAAATTAACTATGAACCATAAAACACTGAATATTGACAATATATGACCACCCCCCCTCGATCAACATATTTTACAATCAAGCAAAACGCAACAAAAATGCAATAAACACAGCGAAATATGAACACAAAGGGAAAAACCCCCCACCTACAATCTGATATATCTAATATATCACTAAGCTTTAGAACTTGGTTGTAAAAATCTCCTTCCGCGTCTGTCCCTGACACCCGCATTTCAGGCTGGCCGCTCCGGAAACACTCTGTGGAAAAGCTCCCCACCTACACTGCTTGGTGCCTCGTCTGAGCTGCTGTGACTTAGATTAACATAGTAACTAATTAGATTACCATAGTAACTAATTAGATTACCGTAATAACTAGTATATCATGTAAAAGCGCAGATTCCAACCATTGAAATACTTTGTATAGTTCAAGATTTACGGCAATTTGAAAACATGACTGCACATCATAATGGCAGCTACAGTTTCCATTTTAAAGATCTAAAAAAATTATTTGGTAACGTCCGGCGGGCCAGATTGAAAAGCTTAACGGGCCGCATTTGGCCCCCGGGCCTTAATTCGCCCAGGTCTGCTCTAGCAAAACGTCCACTGTGCTCAGCCTAAATGGAACTTCATGGCACGGATCTATCTACATCTATATCTATCTATTTACCACTTGCACAGCACACCAATATGTAATGTGCAATCTTGGCCCTTTAGTTATGCTGAGCTAACACTTTTCACTGATGATGTGCATCCAATACTACTAATACTGAAATGAGAATAACTTCAATAGTCTAGTAGATCCACTTTCAGGATCATTTAACTTCGTCAATACAATTAATCTTAAAGTGTGTTTTTTCCACTTTTGATGGCTATAAAATAGAGCAATAAGCGCACTCACCACTATTTGATCTTCACTGGCAGGCGACACGCTGCTGTCATCAAAGTTGTACCACTTCCCATCGTCTGTGTTCTTAGCGTAAGCAGTATCTGAGCAGGGCAAGATAAAAAACAACAACATTAATACCCCCAATTATTCCAACTGACACATGCAATCCCTATGTGAGGCAAGAACACACGTCTTTTCCTTTTTTGTGACTTTTCAATCTGGAAAAGCTGCTAGTACGATGCGGCTAACAATGTAGGTAATGGGATCGTGACACACTGCACTGCTCCTGCGACCACTTGCGAGTAGTCAGCTACTAGCTAGTTTGAGCTGCTAATAACGTAGGTTGTGGCCAAGCAGAAAATTAGCTTGTGACATCTGCCAATTAAATGAGTCTTTTGAACGGCTCTTTTAAGTGACAATGAACAACGATTCCCAGTTGTGAGCTGTTGGTTTGGGAGCCGTTTCACATGCAAATTTAGCATCAGAAATTGCCCACTCTGCATATGAGCGCCACCTGACTGGCAACTGGATTAGAAAATGAGTAAGAGTTGAAACAAATTTAGCAGCATTTGGATTAACCTTTTTTTAAATAAAAAATAGACATACTTTTTACATATATATACACATACATAATATACAGAACAGTCCAAAAGTTTGGACACACCTTCTCTTTTCAATGCGTTTTCTTTATTTTCATGACTATTTACCTTGTGGATTGTCACTGAAGGCATCAAAACTATGACACCTGTGAATTGAAAACCCTTTCAGGTGACTACCTCTTGAAGCTCATCGAGAGAATGCCAAGAGTGTGCAAAACAGTTATCAGGGCAAAGGGCGGCTATTTTGAAGAAACTAGAATATAAAACATGTTTTCAGTTATTTCACCTTTTTTTGTTAAGTACAAAAGTCCACATGTGTACATTCATAGTTTTGATGCCTTCAGTGACAATCTGCAATGTAAATAGTCATAAAAATAAAGAAAACCATCGAATGAGAAGGTGTGTCCAAACTTTTGGCCTGTAATGTAATATAATATATATATATATATATATATATATATATATATATATATATATATATATATATATATATAAACATTTATATGTGTGTGTGTATATACATACATACATACATACACATATATATATAAACATGTATATGTGTGTGTGTATATACATACATACATACATACATATATATATATATATATGTATGTATGTGTATATATATGTAAGTGTGTGTGTGTGTATGTATATATATACGTATATATACACACACACACATACACACATACATACATACATATATATATATATATGTGTATGTATGTATGTATGTATATATATATATATATATATATATATATATATATATATATATATATATATATATATATATATATATATACATATACACATATACACACACACACACTTAAAAATATATTTACATATTCTTTAATTGTATTTATTTTTATTATTTGGATTCACTTTTTGAGTTCATTATTCTAAAGGCTAGTCGTTCAAGCGTACACACACTAGCAATGGGGGTATAATTTTGTACTCACACTTTTATTGTCCTATTTTCTATTACAGTATTATTCCTACTTTTTATTTTATTTTTTTTATTTTTGCATTTTATTTTTACTTATAACTTGTGTATTTTTCTCTGTATTGTTAAAATTCTACAATTTTTTTTAGGTGAGGGAAAATTTTAACTTGTGATGTCACTGCCAAAGCATGGAAATAAGGCACCACATTATAGAATGTTTAAAATGAAAAAGCAACAAAAACTATTAATTACAGCCAAAATTTCAGAATTATTCCCACCAATAGAGTAATATTTGTGTAAATGTAATTATTATGATCTACATCACATCGTATAACTGATACTAGTGATTGTTTTCTTGATAAAACAAAAAAGTAAAAAAAAACAAAAAACAACCTATGATAACGAGCCAGTCTTTTGAACAGCTTTTAGAAAGGAACAGCTCTTCAAAGAGTCATAAATCCCATCTCAAGAAGCTTGCTGTATTGGCTTTGAGTTTTGGAAAAATGAATGCTATGTTATAAATCATGCATCCCACCTGTATAGTACAAGGTTGATGCACTTGCATGGCAGCTCCCGCCATCAGTGTGTGAATGTGTGTGTGTGAATGGGTGAATGTGGAGATAGTGTCAAAGAGCTTTGAGTACCTTGAAGGTAGAAAAGCGCTATACAAGTATATCCCATTTACTAAGCCGGGAAGTTGGACAACTTTGATAATCCACAAGCAACCAATTTGATACTATATGGCTCTCAACAAATGGAACGCAAAATAAAATCATTCTATCAACGCTGGGAAGCAATTTTTTTGTCCGAGGAGTGATGATTATCTGAATTCAACATCTCAAGAAAGGAACAACATCCCATCAGTCAGCATCCCAGTGAAAACAGACATTGTAATTGACTGTTTTATTTTTTAAACGTTTAGCCTGTTGGTCATTATTTACTTTATTTACGTTTATTATACTAGGCCACCTGCTCAGTGGCCTAGTGACCTGATCAGTGGCCTAGTGGTTAGAGTGTCCGCCCTGAGATCGGTAGGTCGTGAGTTCATACCAAAGACTATAAAAATGGGACCCATTACCTCCCTGCTTGGCACTCAGCATCAAGGGTTGGAATTGGGGGTTAAATCACCAAATATGATCCCCGGGCGCAGCCACCGCTACTGCTCACTGCTCCCCTCACCTCCCAGGGGGTGATCAAGGGTGATGGGTCAAATGCAGAGAATAATTTTGCCACACCTAGTGTGTGTGTGACAATCATGGGTACTTTTTAATGCTTAAAATGAGCAAACACTGCAAATATTACATGTTATCATGAATGTGCCTGTTACCACAGTATCAACATACTTACAGTATGTATATAAAGCAGTGTTGGAGGTTTTTGGAGGGCTTTATAGAAGGAATAGATCGTACCCCCATTTACTGTATTGTTAGCTGCCTCTTACGTGCAGTTTGTTTGTATTTAGAATAAACACAAAAAGAAATAAGTGTGTTCTTGTCTCAAAAGAATTGTGAATGATGGGCAACTTGTAAAAAAAGTTCTGCGAAGTAGCAAGCAGGGGTGTGAAAATCTTTGGTCACTTACCGATTTAATGCAATTCCGATTGTGACGATTCGATACAGAATCTATTTTCGATTCAACAATGCATTATTTGGTATTAATAGTTATAATGAACACTATTACGACACTTTTTAAAAAGAGGTGGCAGGTTAAAAAAAAACCTTACAGTCGCATGGAGACGGCCTAAAAACATCTTTTAAAAAATTGATTCTTAGAAAAACTAAAAATCTGGTTTGTTTTTAATCGAATTTTGAAAATTATGAATCGATTTAAAATCGGAATGAATAATAATAGCGATTCAAATGTGAATCTTTTTTTTTTCTGCACCCCTACCAGCAAGTATCCTGATTCTTAGCTTACATAACAAGACAACCAATGAAAAGTCTTACAGTGGCCTCCCCCCATGCCGCCATAATGGTTGGACACAGCAATGAGGTCGTAAAGACAAGGCCCGCTGTTGGGGTTGATCAGGAACTCCGACATATCCAAATTGCTGCAGGAACAACGTGTGAGAAAGGTGAGGGAATCAGACAGACGATGCTGCTTCAATGAATAGTGCACCTTAGTGGGAAGTCAACAAGGGAGTCGAGCTTGTCCCTCATATAGCGACTGTAGGAGAACCTCTTCAAATGGACCACCAACACTGGGGGCAAAGACCAAAGGTCCAGTTTCTTGGTGGCCTGTTGGTGCTCCTTACAGTTTGGACAGTACCTGCAGACATGTGCACGTCAACTATGGAATAAGGGTTGTTATAAACTGATAAGGGCATACGACAACATACCAAGGGTCCTCGGCTCCCAGCTTCTCCTTTGTAGTGAACAGCTCAATGCAGTCCTTTAGCTTAAAGAAAGCCTTCTTCTGAGGCTTGTACTCCATGCTCTCATGCTTGTCAAAGTCCTGTTTTAAAAATATCCAATACCCTGAAGAGGACATACTGTGTACTTATAAGAGAAGAGCTTCATTGGTGCTGCCGGTTTTACCTCAACAACTGTGTCGTCAAAGTACTTCTTCCTCATCTCGGGCTCCCAGTCCAAAGAAAGATAGGAACGGTCTAAAAGAAAGAAAGAACTAATTTATTTGGTAATGGGAATCGAGAAGAACATGTGAACGTCTACCACTGAGTCGTAAGTGTCCCTCATCAAAGCGGATCTGCCGCGTGTCGTCCTTGATGAGGGAGAAGTCTGTCTTTCCCATGTTGTTCAGCTGGAATGTGAAATGTCTTTTTCTGTTGTGCCCAGTGGTGCTCTGCTGGCCTTTGGTGGAGTTCTGCGGGGCGACTATGCCGTTCTCCAGCTCGTTGTCTCCTCCCACGGAGTCCTCTGACTGGCTGTTGTCGTTCTCTGAGGGTAGCTCTTGATCCTGACTGGACTCCTCATCCTGTTCGTCAGTCTCCATCTCACCTGAAATAAGATTGCTTGACAGGTTAAACAACGTTTTTCATTCACGGTGACTATGTGATGCACTGACTTGGCGACCCCTCCTCCAGTAGGCCATTAGTAGCGTTGCCATTGACAGTGTGTGGTTTGGTGGACTGACTCTCTTCGCAGTCGTCCTCATCTTCTTCCACAGAGGATCTCACAAACCGGCTGCATAACACAAGCTCACTTTTATTCAAAGCAACCCCTCAGCGGCAGCATTAAAAATGCAGTTAATGGAGTGGTTTATGTTTATTATCTTTGCTTGTGTAGTATTAACCCACCAGAGGCGAATTAGCAGCATGTTGTAGAGTTTGTCCTCGCTCAGCGTCCTAGGGACAGCGATGAGGAAAGGCAGTCCGAACAGCGGCGTGCTGGTGTGGTTGTATCCCGACTGTTTATACTTTTCCCTCAGGTGCACTGGGATAACCACGTGGTCCGTGTCCTCCACCCGGTTCACCGCTACCTCAAAGCTATGGTGGAGAGGTAAAATTCACATAATTCACTTTACAAGACCTACAGTAAAAGTGAAGGAAGTTCCGATCAGGGCTTTAAGCTGATGTTTTTGATACCAATCATCCATTAGTGAGATTGGCCGATGCCAATACCAATCACATGTATTAACTGTATATTTTTCAATTTATTAATGACAACTTGCGCCATCTTTTAGGTAACCATCCCTGATTAAGGTAAAGGAGTATGTACAGTCAAAAATCAATTGTGTGATTAATCCGCGTGTATACATGATTAACGCAATTAATTTTTGTGATTAATCACATGAGGTAACTCATTATTTTTGACAGCACTAATTTAAACTAGTTTGTTATTCTCTTTCTCAGTGTGTAACATGTTCAGCATCATCCTCCAGTGATAACACGACATGATAATGATACCTAAGATGCAATGAATTGTCGTTCATCTGCATTAATGAAGATGATTGTTATTAGCTTAGAGGAGCAACTCCACATTGTGTATGGACACACATAATTAGCTGCTAGCCGCTCGTCTTTTGAGGGACTTAAAAAAAAATACAGTATCATCAGCCAGAGGGGATCAGCGTTTGTGATCGGTATTAAAATGCATTAATCGGCAATTGTGATCACATACTTTTTCACAAAAATAGGCCGATAATGATCAGTGGCTAATTGATCAGCACATCCCATCGAAATGAGCTGCCCTGTCAAAAAAAAGCTATTAGTTGCATAATTACATAGCGGTGTCTATTGACTTACGCTGCAACATCAAAATATGCTACCTTAAGTTTCGAAAGGCTGATTTTTGTTAACAAATTATGCTTCGACTATAGAATGGCAATTTATTTTCTTTACGACATACAGGTAGCACATTCTGACAGAAGTATTTAGTCATCATAAATTGCTTCCACTACTGCAAGATAGTTGGGAATGACTCTTATTGTCATAGTTCCTCTGTGTAGATAGATAGATAGATAGTACTTTATTGATTCCTTCAGGTACACGCAACCTTTGTTTTCACTTCATTGTTTTTACTGAAATTATTATTCCTGTTTAAACGGTGATGAAAATAAAAAATGTAAGCTACCATAATGAGTGTCAATAGGAAAATCCTCACACTTGTAATTGCCTACATGGTTACTGGTCAGAAGACACTATGAAATAAATGTATTTAAAAATAATAACTTACTTGTAGCGCCAGTGACTAAGTCTGCTATTTATCTACACGAGGTAGAGCATTTCGACGGACGTTTAGTGTGCATGCTCAGTAGCATGATGTGGCTCATTTTGACTGATAGCTCATTCCGACAGAACACTGGCAGTTCGATCCAATAAAAACATGGCACTTACACGTAGATGTCGTCTCTCTCCATGATGCTGCTGAGATTGTCATTGGTGGCGAAGATCCGATGGAAACGGTGGCTGTAGATGTCTGTTACGATCATCTGAGGTGAACCCAAGAGAGAAAAGAGTTGAAGTATGGGCCAAAGAAGATTTGCATTTGATTTTTGCCAACCATGCAAAATTAATTTTAATTTTTTCTAACATTTCAGACAATAATGCTTGAAACCTAATGGCAAATTACTGGAATAAGGAGTGGATGGGTAACTATGAAGCTGTTCAATTTGGTGCCAAAATAGGATTGTTACATCTTGGCACAGATGTACACTGAGTGTCTTTCTGGTTTCAAACACAAAAAGGACAAAACATAGCCCCATTTGCATGGTGAAACTGTATGACCAAGGACACTCTGAATGATTAAATGTCTACACTGGGCTGTCTGACAGTAGAGAAAGGTCAGCATTTTAATGTGATAGCTCTTAAAGAGATGGAGCTGACTGTTAAGTCCATACCTTCTCAGCAGGTACCTCAGACAGGATGGAGAGGGAGGTACACAAGTCCGAGATGTAGCCCACCTTTGGCACGGTCAGCTTGTACTGAAAAAAATAGTCTCTGTAAGGCCATGTCAGGAGGATGTAGAAAACTCTCCCAAGTAGTGACTGTTACCTGTATGGGTTTGGCCAGAGGGTCCAATCTGACTAGATAAACCTCCAGAGTGCGCTCCTTCTTCATGGGCAAAGGCAGCGTCAAGTAGCAGAAAGGATCAAATGTCACAGAGACCTTGGCGCACACAGGACACACCAAGGTGGACTTAAAAAGGCCATGAAAGATGTCTACGATTATGGAGTCGTTTCTCTTGATGTGGCTCTCCCATGCTTCCTCTGCCACTACCTGTCAGGAAAAATATTTTCAATCCGTTATCAATACTCCACGGCTTGAATGAAAAAAAACCTTCCAGGCACCTTATCTGGCCGGCCATTAGCATCTTTTAGCTGAATGTAAGGCTTCTTCCTGATCCGGTTCAGATCCTCGTGTAGACCATCCAGGAGGAAAGCCAGCAGCTCATGAGAGTCTTGCTGCTGGTAGCCTGAGAATTGAGGGGCGAAGCGGCCCACCTGCGTCTATAAAACACAATACTAAACATTAAAAAAACATAATTCTTACCAAACATACTTTTTGGTAGAAGTTTCACCTTAAAAGGTCTTGGGGTAACGTAGCTGTATTTGCAGGACCATAGCTGCTTTATAAGCTCGGCGTAGGCTTTGGCAATCTCTCCCTTCATGCCCAGTGGGTTGTCCTCATTCAGCTCACTGGTGTACTTGTCTTTGAAGAAGTAGTCCGTGAGGGGAGGGGTATTACTTAAACACTAAGGACACAAAAGCAACAGAGGACAATGTTAATTACAGATTGGATTCCAGCTTCATTTATAATTAAAGCGCCAGATTCTCCTTGGCTGAGGCATCATTCTTCTGGTCGTTTTATCAGGTCATCGCTCAACAATTTGGATTAGTCAGTCCTTGTCGAGTATGTTGTTACCTGCACAGCAGAGTTCATGAAGCAGGTATTGCCGAGGTTCGAGAGTCCACAGAGACCCGCACGTTCACTTTGTCTGCTCTGCTCAGAGTAGTCATAGTTGTTACTGTACGAGTGGTAAGAAGGTAGGCTATAGCTTGAATTCTTCACACTGCAAACAAGAGGACATGTTAAACAGGGTTAGTTAGTTGGCTGAACTGCTTTGCTCACAGAAAAAGTCATGAAAACAGACAAATATTGCTATGTCCATGTATTTAGCTGGTCTCTAAAATGACCAATGCTGTTAACTAGGCTCGCAGCGAGCAGCAGACCTCTGAAAGGGCTGCGAAGCAGCGTTACTTGTTTCTGGCTCCCACTGGTCAAGAGAAACCGCCGGGAGGGTGGAGGCGGCAACAGCCTCGCAGTTCAGCACAGAGTGGTCCACTCTTCGGCTGTCCAGTTCCACCGATTCAGACCTTAGGCACCACCAGCAACAAAGGAGCATGACATCTCAGCCCCGCCCCGGCCCATGCCAACCTGCATGTCTCTACAAAAACTAATCGAGGGGCAGCCTGGGTGGAGGTTGGTTTCAAGTCCTGTGCATGAAGTAAAGCTCCGTTCTCCACAGAAGAGTCTTAAAACGAGTAGCAGTCCAGCTTAAATATGGTTCAGGACAGCCTGACTCCCAGGTTTACCAAAAGCCCACTTTAAAACAACACCTTCTGTCCTCCACTTGAAACTGATTATCTACTTACTATCCCCTCCACTAGTCCTGTCCTACACTAGTGTCCTCTAGTCTAGGTATCTTGCATCTCTCTCTGGCCTGCCTGCCGCTGCTGCCGCTCTACCGCTACCAGCAGATATTTATAGCAGCGGCAAAGATGCTCAAGAGTACTGCTAGTGAAGCTAGAGGTGCACAGGGAGAGCGAGAGAGACAGAGAGAGAGCGAGGAAGAGGCAGAGGAGGGGACAGTACAAGGGGGTGTGGTAAAAAGAAAGGAGAAACAAGATGGGGTTGGAGGGAAGAAGCCGATCGACTGCATCAAGCTGAGGTTGCAGTTTTTTCACAAGCCTCCCTGTAAATGTACAGTAATGCATGTTCATACACGCAATCTATTACTCTCCCACACTTTGGCACTCCCTCTTTCATGCTCTTTTTAATATGCCATGGTTGTCTAGAAAGGCTCTTAAAGAGGTGGGGCAAGGGTGTCTAAATAAATCAACCTATACCTGAAGAAAGTGCATTTTTATGACCCTGGCTGTGTGTGGCTGTGTGTGTGTGTGGAGGCAAGAGAAGAGGAGATCAGATGAGTATTCTGAAGGTCAGAGAACATATGCATGGCAATGAGCTGGTGGGAGAGGGACGCAGGAAGGAGAGTGAAGGGATGTCACCCCAAATGACAGTGACACTGCTGCTACAGAGCATTGTGATCACAGCAAACTGTCAACACCAAAAATGTCAAAAGTCTTATGCAATGTGGGGCCAATATGAGAAAAAAAAAAAAAAAAAAGGAGGACGCATGCATAATTTAGATGAAACAATGGCGCCGGCACGACAGCAAACCAAGGGCAGAAAAGCTACGGCGAAAAGTAACCCCAAATTCACAAAGTTACTAGCAGTGCACAGAAAAAGATGCCACTGATAAATGAATGTATGTAAGCACACCTCGCTTCATTATGCAATCAAGGGTTATATCTCACAAATGACAAAAAAACCAGCATGCAGCATGAACAGGAGAGGACAGTAGAGGAGACAGCTCCACTCTGACAAGCAGTGCTCTCTGTAGTGAAAGGCTGATGTAGGTTCCAACACTTCTGCTGCCAACCTTCACAGACACAAGTTGAAATGACTTGGTTTGTAAAACAAACTTGCCTGTTGTGTTAGCATTGCAACATTTGTCTTCATGGACCTCTGCTAGACAGGTATGAACAGCTACAGAGCATCTTTTAATCATTGATACTACACAGCCTGTACTTGGACTGTAAAAAAATGCTGTCTGAAAGAGTCACCACAGGTTCCTGTAATGTAGCTTAGTTAATTTTTCACCAGGCTGTACGCCTATTGGCGCGTCTATTGAGACCAATGCATTTCAGCAATGTGTTAAGACAACATTTAGCTTTGGTTTGTCACTATCATCTTGCACCACGATGTTGCAAGATAATCCAAAATTTCCCACAATTATTGTGAAGTTATCAAGGTGCTGATTTAAAAACAGCAATCTTCATAAGTTGCAACCACCCACAACTTCGGTCCAACGTTACTGGGCAACGGTGAAAACTCAATTAAATTCAATCCACACATGTTTTGTTTTGTTTTCTTTTGCGGATACAGTACAGTGGTACCTTGACTTACGAGGTTATTTGGTTCTCTTGACACCAAGTGCCTCGAAAAACTTGTACCGCGAAACTCCGTCACCCACCGAAATGCATCTAAATCGATTTAATCAGTGCTTTGACCCCCCCAAAACAGCACAATTTTAACATGTAACGTCTTTAAAAAGATAAACTAATTTTAGATAAGAAATATTGTATTACATCCGAAAACTACATTAGTTTTCTGAAGTAATGTTATGATAATAATAGAAATAATGATGAATGTACACCATCGGACAACAGACTTCTACAGTATCTAATTCAAACTGTTTCTTCGTTAAACACGTCATCAGCAGCTACTCCATGTTTTCATAGATAGTTCACCGTTTCGATATTATTTTAACATCCTTGGCTGGTGTTATAGTTCTCCTTAGGTATGGCGCAGTCTAGCAGTGCTATAAACTTAAACTGCTTCACCAAGAGGCTACATGGTCTGTCATGTTTTGAGTGATATAATTATCAAAGTTAACTCATCCACTTATCCTCAGTAGTGTCCTTTCAACAACATTTTTTTGTTAGCATGGTTGAAAACAAAGTTATGTCGATCTCTAGATATAAGCTAAAGCTAGCGAGTAAGACCAGATGTTTTGGTCAAATCTTAGGGAGTTCACTGTGGCATTCGCTGCGTTAACTAGCGGTGGGGAGGTTCGTAACCCAAATTTTGGCTCGTAACTTCAAGCATTAAGCGATAAACTGGGGCACCTCTATCCCAACTGTCTGAGAAAAAATATATTTTATAGAAAACAAGTATAGTTTTACATATAGAAAACAATGCAAAATGTATATAAATGACAAATGTAATGCATAAAAGAACATTTGATATCACTTTTAGAAGTCTTTTGTTGGCAAAAATTACAATGAGCAAAGAGGGAATAGGGGAAGGGAGACCCCCACAGACGCCAACTTTGTAGTGTGCTACGAGTTCTTTCTCAAATTCAAGAGGCTTTCTCACCTTCTTTGTCATAGTGCTTGCACTTGAAACTTTCTGTGGCCCCCTTTTGCAGTTATAGCCAATAAAAAAGCAGAGACTGACTTACCAACATGTTGAATTCTTTGTTTGGACACTGGATTTAACAGACAACAATAGACTAATTTGTTATGCGCATTATTTTGGCTGTACGATAATCAAGACGATTCACGAACACCAAAATCATGCAATAAGTGAGGTGTACGAAAACCGGGGTAACACTGCAAGATGATTTTTTTGTTCACGAATAATATACATATATATCACTACATGCGAGTCAGTGACTGATCCGTCAAGAGGTTTACGTGGGCCACTGATCTACTCCACTAAGCGCGTAAACGTCTTGTATGCACACATTAGGATAAAGGTGGTCAGGGTGAAATCAAGAAACTGTGCCACACTGCATGTGAGCTATCAACTGACAAGGATAAACGCTGACTCAGGCACCCGTAGGCACCAGTAAGCAACGAGCAGAGAGCAATGCTGTCGCTGGATTGCAAAGAAATCAATCACACTTCCCTTGCTGCCACCTCAAACAATTGAAACTGCATCCTTAGCAATTCTCTTTCAGCCCCAAATCCACAGCCAGAGACAGACGGACAAGCCCGAGTCAAATTGGATACTCTAAACTGCTTTCACTGGAAGAATTAAGGTAGAATTTGTGCGACAAAAATAAATTGTCAATGGGTCAATCTCTGGCTGTTGGCACCCACACACACCCCTCCGCTACTTGAGCCTTACTTCCTGCTGTTGAAGCTGCTGTTATGATTGTTTGTGAGAGATGAAGGCGAGATCTTTGGCAAAGCAGAGAGATTGGAAGCACCAGATGACCTTCAAAAAGATAAAGAATAGAGCATGAGTTAGCGGAGAGAAAAAAGGCAGGGCTGCTGCAGACAGGCGTCCGACAAATCAAAACTGAAATGAATCCAACGAAAGTAGCATGTCACAAAAGGGAATGAGTGAGGCTACTAAAATGACCATATGCTGTAGCTGATGTTGACATGTTCTATTATGCAGTGAACTAGCATCCCAAGGTTTTGTCTCTAGTGTCGGTATACTGCTCGTTACAGTATTTTTTGCCACAAATAAAACAATGTAAGCCACGGCTGCTCTCACTTGGGTGCGTCTGAGCCTCGGGGCCATGTGCCATCCTCATTCTTCTGCTCTATTACGAGAACCTGCAGGAGACATCACAAAGGAAAAGCTGAGGCGGCGGAAAGAGAGGGCCTCCCGCTGCTATTGCTAATTTAAAGACGGCAAACATTCATGATAGATGAACGATTTGGCAAGTATTCACTATTGAAAGTGTATATAAAATGCAGTGGTGGCAGCTTTACACCTTAAAACAGTTCAAATCCAACACAAATGTAAAGCTACTACCTGACAAGTGTTCTATATGTCCATATATTCAGCAAGCTACATTAGTCAGATATACTGCATGGTGACCGTGCCTGAATGTTGTGCAATAATAAGCACAAAATTATCCTACCTGGCCTTGATAGAGGCCAGCATCTTGGATGGTGCTGTCGGGTTTGTTGAGAGGCTCAAAGGTGTTGCTCATGTACCGATTCCAAAGTCGGGTTTCCTTCTCATCAGGGATGCTGAAAAGTTTCCGCATCTCCTTTTCTATTAGGTCTGCAATGGAAAAATTAATCATTTACTTTGTGTAGTATACGTACATGTACAAAATTTGTGTTCACATGTAAGGGTAGGAATTTTACGTTTTTTCGATAAAGCAAACTAACACGATACTTAACCTTACGATATGATTATTAATTAGCTCTCGACATTAATCTTTGATTTTTGCCCTATAAACATTTTTCATCGTTTTTTCTTAGCGAGTCAAATCACCGTTGAGAGACGGGTTTTAAAAAGTTATTTTAACTAACAAACACTCAATCCTTCATTAGCTCTCCTCTGTGCTTAAGAGGGACATTCTCTTATAGAGACGGTAAGATGCACTTCTGTCCTGACCAGTTTTTGGAAAATGTATTTTAAAAAGTAATTCATTTTAGTTACTCACTACTTTGCCTAAAAAATTATTGAATTAGTCAGGGAATTACTCTTTAATACATATAAACAACAATTAGGAAAAGTAATTATTGCGATACTTAAAATATCGGTTAGCTCTTGCAGGACGGCAGCTCTGTTAAATCTTTTCACTGGATTGTGTTACCTCTGGGATCGAATGTGCTTCAATGACTGTGTTGTCTCCTTGTCGACAAATGGGGTATTGTAGGATTGCAAGCTTGTCACTTCAATCATTGTTTTGTAGTTTGTTATTAGTTTGTTGTTAGTGTGTGCATGAGTGTGTGTTGTTTGCTGTGTGATGTTGCCTCTTCCTATTTGATATCAAGTGATCTGAGCCGAGGATGTCGTTGTGGCTTGCGCAGCCCTTTGAGAAACTTGTGATTAAGGGCTATAATAATAAACTTTGATTGAAGGGACAAGTGGTAGAAAATGGATGGATGGATGATTGATTGATGGATGGATAGTGCAGTGCTGGTTGTTGCTTCCATTAGTAAAAGTTACTGGTTAAGTCATGTTGACATAGAACCACATCAAAAGTGGCGTTCCACATTACTTAAAACTTATCAGTAATGTACATCAAAGTAATTAGATTACTCAATTACTAGTAAAAGTAATGGCCTTAGTAACGCCGTTATCGTATAACGCTGTCATTCCAAACACTGGACTTAAAAGAAAACATTAAAAAAATAAAACGCTGTCACATCAATTTCAACTAATCACTATAAATGTATTTAACTGCATGTCCATCTCAATTAATCTAGACTGCATTTATTTATTATCAATGTTCAATCAATTTTTTTAAAAATGTAAATAATGCAATGATTTTCAAAGCTAAAGAAATATTCTAAGACTATGATACCAACATAGTATGAAACATAGTATGATACCAAAGATGAGGATGTATCTTCCTTTATGGCATTGATGCAAATATGAATGTTTGATGTGTTTGATTCTTGACACCATGTGACATGCATAATATATAAAGCAGGGAATTGTCCACATACAGTAGAGGAAGGAGAAAACTAAGAAGAAGTTAGGCAGGAAGTTAGAAGACATGGACAAATGGAGGTTACTCTCAAAGGGGTAATCAGCAGCAAACAGAACATTTTAGTGAAGTTTCTAGAGTAGACGGGTTTATGGAATAGAATTTAGTGTGGGAATGTATATATGCAAGTATGTGAGGGGGGGGAAAAGGGAGGGAACTCTGGTTCACACTGCATTACAGTAGGTGGTGGTATTGCACCTTTAACATTGAGTGTCTCCGCCATAAAACAAAAAGACGAATAAGAATTATGTCATTTGATGTGGATACAATGGACAGAATTACGAGAATGGAATTGTAATGAGAGAAGACCGAAAAGACCACTGGTATGTAAACACTATTGTTGGTCCTAAGATACAGTTGAATGTAAATATTATGTATATTGACTGTTATTTACTAAGCATTGTGTTTGATGCTATCCCTGTTTGGTTTAAGGTAAAAGCTCCCGTAATAGATGTGGTGTGAAATATAAAGCCAACAAAATCTACTGAAGTTGAGATGATAAAACATCCTCTCTGACCTTCTCAGCTTTTCTCAGGACAGACGGACAAAAGTCTTAGAGAACTTGATAATAATTATACAGAAACATAATTTGAATCCCACAACTGTTTTATATGTTATCCAGGTAGCGTTTATCGAGCAAATGGCTGGGAATTGGGCCAAAGTCACAGAAGAAGAAATAAATATAGGCACTACAATGGTAGAGTTTGGTGATTAAGCCATAATTAAAGATGTATAAATCAAAAGTGTGGACCCACATTAGCTTTTAAAGTTTGGATGGAACAAAGCTGGATAAGGACTTTGCAGTATGCAAGAAAGTGAGACACTTGGTGAGGCACGACAAACCTTTTTTTGACTGTAAGCAAAATGTTGATCTAACTAAATAACTTAATAGATTCGATCTACTTGTGTTTTCTGAATGAGTTTAAAAATTTCACTGTGTGTCAGACGACTAAAAAATTATGTTTAAAATTATGTTGCACTGCTTTTACACTATTGCCTCTTGCACTTTGGCTGATGTTATGTAGCAAAATATTATAAACTACTTAACATTTGTGTTTGTTTTACCTGTATCGCAGCATCGCCACATCGAGATGATACCGTTTCAGTGAGAAATGTTTTGCGTATGGTATCGTATCATGAGGTAGCCGGAGATTTCCCAGTCCTAATAATAGTGTGCGCGTCAGTGCGACTTGCCTATTGTGTCAGCCTTGCTAAAGCGCCTGGTGATCACATTGTCCATGTTGCTGTCCTCGCATAGCTTCAGCTCAGTCAGGTACACCTCAACCTTGCAGTGTTTCACAAACATACCTTGCTCGACCACCTTGGGATGACAAAAAATACAGGCACATGAACGCAAGTACAGTTAAATGCTCAAGTAATTATTATTAGGGCTGTCAAAATTAACGCGTTAACTGACGTGATTAAACCCAAACAATTAATGCATTAATCATGTACACCTTTACATTAATCATGCAATTTATTTTGCCCGTACAAGCTCTTTTCCTTAATTGCTATACAGTCAATGATCATATAAATGCATACGTCAGTACAAAAATGAGTGAGGAGAACCCGACTGGTGTCATTTCAAATTACAGCCTGAAAGAACTTTAAACTGTTACCAATTTTGAGCAAATAAATTACATGCATTCCAGTAAAACATTTAAAAACTTTACTGGATGTTATTTTGACAACAAAACTAGTGTACAAATATCGGGTTCTTACGCAAATTTTGATTAAGCAAGCGCGTAATCACCTGTGGTTAATCATGATTATTTGGAATTTCCGAAACGTGATTAATCTAATGAAAAAAATTATGATTTGACAGCCCTAATGTTAGTATATTGAACAGGGGCCTCCAACTAGTAGCATGTAAGACACCAGTAGATTGCCACCTGATTTAGAGTATCTAACCAAAGGGTGGAAGAATATTTGCTTATACTATTAATATTTTCATAACCATAACATAATGCCTACAATATCAAATTACCACAAAAAAGCAGAAAGACTCTGTTTAAGTGTAGATAGGATTCACAAATAAAGCACAATTTAAATGTGGTCACAGTCATATAAATAGCACCAATAGCTCACCTCTGCTTTCTACAAGGTAGCTCCAATGCTAATGAAAGTTGGGAGAGCAGTGATATAGCGTGTGTGAGCATGACACTTCTAACCTCATTGTGCACTTGTCACAATTACATTCCATAGCTTTGACAAATTGATGAAACGGAAAACCATTCTTTCGGCTTATTCTCCAAATGTAAGTGTATCAATTGTTAAATTCAGCCATGATTCATGTTAGCATGAAGTCGGAGCAATGGCGGCCACTCAGCTGTCAAGTGTGGAAGGCCCAAATTAGCAGCACCTTGTAGAAACAGCTGAGAGGTTCCAACCGATTTATTTCAACACTGCACAGCTTCAGCACACATGCTCGTGTTCATATTCTCACACAACTTAACAAATGTCCATTACAAATCCAATAGTCATGCATACGCAGCTCATATTCAGCCC
The DNA here is from genome assembly GCF_033978785.1 of Entelurus aequoreus. Classification (NCBI taxonomy): domain Eukaryota; kingdom Metazoa; phylum Chordata; class Actinopteri; order Syngnathiformes; family Syngnathidae; genus Entelurus; species Entelurus aequoreus. The sequence goes on along the minus strand of NC_084742.1, from coordinate 5,418,791 downwards.
CCCCCCCCCACCATCGCTACCCCAAACCTCAGATCCCCAGTGGGCCCAACATCCAAAGTGTCCGTGAGCCAAGAAGAAAAGTCGTTGCTGAGCAGAATTCCTCAAATCACAGCCGAGCCAAAACCTTTTATCCCCCCACCTGTCTTCCCGGTGACACATTCAGTCTGCCTCTCAGTATGACCTCAGCGGGCCTTCATCCACTTAAAAAAACAAAAAAAACAAGGACGATCATTCCGCCGGTGTTAGCAACCACACAACAAAAAGAGCAAATCCCTGTGACTAAAGACCTCTTATAAATGTGTGTAGCCTCCGCCCCGCCACGCCATCCTAACACTCCATCCCCAAGAAATCTGTATGACGACTTTGTGGGAAGAAAGGAGAGATAAATAAAAATGATGATGAACCTCCTGCATGTTGTGTCTCGTAGCTCGCTCCATGTCGCTTTTCAGTCATACAGGACGTCGCCTGAAAATAGAAACCCTTCGGCCACCTGATAGTCCCAGCGCATACATGGCAAAATGGGAGGGTCAATGTGCGAGGATGTGTGGAGGGGGTCTGGGGCAACACATTGCGGCAGCCATGATAGCATGACTAGCCAAATGTCTGGGTGGGATTTGACAAGGTAGATCCTTTAAGTGGTTTGTTTCAATTTATTTTACTTTACTTTAAAATGATATTGAAAAAAATGTACGGCATCACATTTAGCACAATGGCCACAACCATACACGGTGTGCACAATGACTAATTGTTGGGACAACGCTTCCTAGCACAGACGCGCAAGGTCTTGCAACACACCCCATGCAGGTAAACACAACCACTATGTGCTTTTCCCCACCCGCTCATGCTCCAATGACCCGAGTCCTTACCTTGCGCGCAATTGGCTCCAAACCCTCCGCCAGCCCGTACCAGCTGACCAACTTATTCCAGCCGTCTGTCGGCACCAGGATGTAGTCCAGCTCGTCAATGAGGTGTTCCTTAATGGCCAAAACATCTCTATCTAGAGGTTAGAGGAGGAGAAAGGGGTGTAAGCGTGGCTGGCAAAGCCAGCAAGGGGCATAACAATGAGCATCTCACGCAGAACGTAACACATACAGAGCTTTCTATTGCCCTCGCAAAAACAACAATGTTGTTTTGTATTCTTTGTGGCCATTTGCCAGAATGATGCAGCTATTCTAGTCCTCCTGTCTAAGTAGACCTGGGCCGATATTTGAGTCATTTAATCAAACGATAAAAATCCCGACAGTTAGTATTGCCGTATTAAATTAAAACTTTTGAAAAACCATTATTTATAACTAAACTTTGATAAAATTATGGAGCGACTAGTGTTAGCTTGCAAGCTAGTTTTAATGCTAACATGAAAACAAGAGACCTTAACGTATTTCCCAATTAAGAAACTTCATACCCTAATCTAAATTGTATAAACACATTACTGTCTAAACACCTAAGACATTATAGTATTTATATTAAACATAAAATATGTGCTGTCTTTGCACAAAGTGAACAATCTATACTCGACAGTGTCGAGTTGATTGAAACGCTGTTTTTAAAAGGAAGTGAACTCACGTAACGTCACATTCTGTAAATCGGGAGTGATCACCCAATTTGCATTTATTCAAAAAAACATTCTAAAACGTTTACAAATTAAAATGGAAGAAGATAAACATATTTCAACACACAAATAAAAATAATATGGCTCTTATGAAGCCAAAACAATATCTGATATTTTCTCTGCAAATTAAGTATATTGTGGGGCTATTTAGAGGTGGCAACTTGTCCAGGGTGTACCCCGCCTTCCGCCCGATTGTAGCTGAGATAGGCTCCAGCGACCCCAAAGGGAATAAGCGGTAGAAAATGGATGGATGGAATATAACTTGGTTAAAACATTATATTGTGTGCATAAGTACTTTTTGAGAACATCCAACAAAACCGAGATAATAACCACTACAGTAGTAACCATGAGTATATTTTATTTTTTTAAATATATGAGAAATAAATGTTAATTGCATTTGAAAGGGTATACTTGCATTATAATTACGTTTTATAATTACATCAGTGGTTAATTTGGTCTCAAAATAATGTTGACAGTAATAATAATAATACCGTTTATCGGCAATAATTTGTAGTGCATTATATTGCCCAGTAAAATGTGTTATCGGCCCAGGCCTATGTCTAAGGATGTGCATAAACAAGTCTTACCTCTGAGAAGACCAGCGTTATCAACTGGCCCGGGGTAGACATTCTGGTCCCCCATCTGATATTTGTCCCAGCTGTCAAATCCCACATATTTCTTCCACTTTTTGAACCAGTGACTGTCTACCAGGTACCTGCAGCAACAAGCACATGTCATATTTTGCAGCTTAGATTGCTTTTTTAACAATGTTTTTGACACTATGCTTATAATATGCGCATGTGATTCATATTTGTTTTCAAGTTCTAAATGAAGACAATGACAATGCTATCATTGTAGGGATGTAACTGTATTGAAGATACAGCGGTACTGCGGTTTCAAAGTCCTCACAATAATGCCGTGACACGTGACGTACGGAAACTGGGTTGGTGTAGTTTTTTTTTGTCACTTTTGCGTAGGGCCGGTCTGAAAATACTCTACATCTCTCAAAATCATCTTTAAGGGGAGAAAAAGAGGAAGCATTCGGCAGAAGTATGTTCGTAGTAGATAACAGGAATTGTTATTTTTCACGTATGTGGGCTCTGTACCGAGGATGTCGTTGTGGCTTGTACAGCCCTTTGAGACACTATATAAATAAACATTGATTGATTGATTGATTGATCTAAATCTGTCCATAACTTTTTGAATTATGTTGCTAACAGACAGACAAACAAACCCTGGCGAACATGTGGCAAACGGAAACTGGGTAGGTGTAGTTTTTCTTTGTCACTTTTGCCGGTCTGAAAATAAACTACATCTCCCAAAATCATCTTAAAGGGGCGAAGAAGAGGAAGCATTCGGGAGAAGTGTGTTCGTAGTAGATAACAGGAATTGTTATCTTTCATCAAAACCTGTCCAGGGGGTGTATATTTTCAAGTATTTCTTATATATATATATATATATATATATATATATATATATATATATATATATATATATATATATATATATATATATATATATATATATATAGATCTATCCATCCATCCATCCATCCATCCATCCATCCATCTATCTATATATTAGGGCTGCAACAACTAATCGATTAAATCGATTATAAAAATAGTTGCCGATTAATTTAGTCATCGATTCGTTGGATCTATGCTATGCGCATGCGCAGAAGCTTTTAAAAAAAGAAAATTTAAAAAAAGTTGTTGTTTGTTTTGTTTTTTAAATAAACCTTTATTTATAAACTGCAACATGTACAAACAGCTGAGAAACAATAATCAAAATAAGTATGGTGCCAGTATGCTGTTTTTTTTCAATAAAGTACTGGAAAGGATAGAAATGTAGTTTGTCTCTTTTATCCGATTATTAATCGATTAATCGAAGTAATAATCGACAGATTAGTCGATTATCAAATTAATCGTTAGTTGCAGCCCTAATATATATATATATATATATATATATATATATATATATATATATATATATATATATATATATATATAATCCATTCATGAATGAGTATATCCGTTCGGCCACCGTGTTCAAAGGAGAAGTCTGATCTACAAAATGTGCAGGCAGCATACCCCTTCCCCTTCGAGCCGTCCTGGATGAACTGAAATTTTTTTCCAATCATTTTGGAACTTGCAAGCATACTTCTTCTTCTTACTCGTCGTCACCATGTCTCTTCTTCGTTCTTCTGATTCATTTCTGCTATGTTTTTGGACATTACTACTTGCCGTAGTTTTGAAGCAATGCATGATGGGAATCCGGATGTTGTGTGTCAGTGTATTAACGTGCCGGCTGGACTAAACACACGCTGAGAAATAGCTCCGTGCCTGCCTCCTTTATGGGTTATAGATAAACCTATAGATAACGGAGACATATATAATAGTCTCCTTTTCAGGTGAGAGAGGACACTAAAGGCAGTGCCTTTAAGGCACGCCCCCAATATTGTTGTCCGGGTGGAAATCGGGAGAATGGTTGCCCCGGGAGATTTTCGGGAGGGGCACTGAAATTCGGGAGTTTCCCGGGAAAATCGGGAGGGTTGGCAAGTATGCACTAAACTGTACATTTGTGTTTTTTTACTTTTTTATATTTTTTTAAATATTTGCTTGTAACAGTAAACTATTCTTTGTACTTAAAATTAGGGATGTCCGATAATACCGGACTGCCAATATTATCGGCCGATAAATTCTTTAAAATGTAATATCGGAAATTATCGGTAACAGTTGCAAAGTTATCGGTATAGGTTTCATAAAGTAAAATGTATGACTTTTTAAAACACTGCTGTGTACACGGACGTAGGGAGAAACACAGAGCTCCTTTGCAGTCACATGATATCTACGGCTTTTCACACACACGAGTGAATGCAATGCATACTTGATCAACAACCATACAGGTCACACTGAGTGTAGCCGTGTAAACAGTTTTAACACTGTTACAAATATGCGCCACACTGTGAACGCACACCAAACAAGAACGACAAACACATTTCGGATCCGCACCGTACCACAACATAAACACAACAGAACAAATACCCAGAACCCCTTGCGGCACTAACTCTTCCGGGACGCTACAATATACACCCCCGCTACCCCTACCCGCCCCCCAAACCCTGCCCACCTCAACCTTCTCATGCTCTCTCAGGGAGAGCATGTTCCAAATTCCAAGCTTCTGTTTTGAGGCATGTTAAAAAAAAGAATGCACTTTGTGACTTCAATAATAAATATGGCAGTGCCACGTTGGCATTTTTTTCCCCCTCCCGAATTTCTCCCGATTTCCACCCAGACAACAATATTGGGGGCGTGCCTTAAATATTATGTGATTGGGCCGGCACGCAAAGGCAGTGCGTGCCGGCCCAATCACATAATATCTACTATAATATTTCACACACACACAAGTGAATGCAAGGCATACTTGGTCAACAGCCATACAGGTCACACTGAGGGTGGCCGTATAAACAACTTTAACACTGTTACAAATATGCGCCACACTGTGAACCCACACCAAACAAGAATGACAAACACATTTCGGGAGAACATCCGCACCGTAACACAACATAACAAATACCCAGAACACTTTGCAGCACTAACTCTTCCGGACGCTACAATATACACCCTCCGTTACCCCCGACCACCTCAACCTCCTCATGCTCTCTCAGGGAGAGCTTGTCTCAAATTCCAAGCTGCTGTTTTGAGGCATGTTAAAAAAAAATAATGCACTTTGTGACTTCAATAATAAATATGGCAGTGCCATGTTGGCATTTTTTTTCCATAACTTGAGTTGATTAATTTTGGAAAACCTTGTTACATTGTTTAATGCATCCAGCGGGGGGCATCACAACAAAATTAGCCATAATAATGTGTTAATTCCACGACTGTATATATCGGTATCGGTTGATATCGGAATCGGTAATTAAGAGTTGGACAATATCGGAATATCGGCAAAAAAGCCATTATCGGACATCTCTGCTTAAAATACATGTTAATATAGCATAACATAATTACAACATTATGTTTGTGTTCAAATACAGGAAGGCTTATCCTAAACATTCCTGCTGCTTCATTGTACACACAATGGCATTTTTAGCAAGCCTTTTTAGGGGTGGGTACAATACCACAATAATAATATCGTACCGTGACAATATCGTACCGTACTCTATCCTCCTCCAAAACCGCACTAAAGAACACCTCCAGGCAACTTCAACCCTAAACTAACACTCTCTGTTCCACATCCTACCTCCCCGGTAGGATGTGGAATCCATTTGATTGTAAATAATCAAATGTAAATAATCAAATGTAGATACTTATTCTTATGCTTTCCGATCTCTCTCTCTATGTCCACTACTTGCTGTACATATCCTACCAAGTCAGTCCTACACTGTTCCAATGTCCTTTTCTCTGATGATGCAATTGTTGATGACTGAAGTGTTGATATCAACCAAACCTAACCCCACCTCCACATCCCGGATTGTAAATAATGTAAATAATTCAATGTACATACTCTGATGATTAACTTGTGTGATGACTGTATTATGATGATAGTATATATCTGTGTCATGAATCTATCAAGTGGACCCCGACTTAAACAAGTTGAAAAACATTTAGTGGTCAATTGTACGGAATATGTACTTCACTGTGCAATTTGCTAATAAAAGAATCAATCAATCAATCAATCAACCGTGGCCTATACCGTGACAATATCGTATCGTGAGATTTTGATTTTCAGTCCCTACATAATTGCTATGCGGCCCTAACTTTTAAGAAGTAAACATTTGTGGTAGAAGTGGCACTGTTAACGCCGAGTTCGAGTTGCTTAATTTGAGGCCAGCTGGCTCTGTGATATTGACAGGTGCTTCTTTTTCAGACTCCGCCCTACAGAAAGTCGACGGATGGACTCACTGACAGCTAGCTTGCTTGGTCATCGCAAGTGACACGGTACTTCCGTAAATATTGACTTGAAGCGCTGTGAAGTGACACCGGAGTGGCAGTTACTAGTAAACGATGCAAATGTAAACTTTAAAACGTAGTAGCGTGTAACTAAATCGACGCTAACTGACACACATGCGAGCTAGCTCCAAGCTAACTGTCAACACGGCCCATTTAGCGCCACTTTCCACAAGCTCCGTGACGTTGTCAGCCGCCGCTAACAACAGCGGCGGCTGCGCGGCACTTGTCCAAAAGGTTCCAACTCGAGTCTCACCAAGTGTCTCCTTTTTTTAGTTGCGTTTTCATTAGTGCCGCGACCTCTCCTCTCTGGGTTTCCAGATCGGCCGCTCCTCCTTCCGCCATCTTTCCTCAGTCATCCCCCGGTGCATGATGGGGAGGAAGGGGGGCCCCGCTTCAGGGGCACGTAGTGAGTGTCAACGCGGTGACGCAATGGATGTCAGCCAATCACAAGACGGCAACGACAGTGACGTAAAAAGGCAAAAATATAGCCGATGGTTGTCATTCTTTTTCAAAAGTTGTGACGAAGTAGCATGTTTTTTTAAATCTAAAGTGTTGTTTTTTTATAATAAAGTAAGCACAAATTGCTTATTAATTTAAAATTTATGATTTTTTTGATTTTTTTTTACAGTGCTGATACGAATAATTAAAAATATAACGAAAATTTGTATCTAATTAGATAGGCTCCAGCACCCCCCGCGACCCCGATAGGGACAAGCGGTAGGAAATGGATGGATGTGTGAATTCTCTAAAGCGGGGGTCAGCAACCCGCGGCTCTTTAGTGCCTCCCTAGTGGCTCCCTGAAGCATTTTTCAAAAAGGATTGAAAATGGAAAAAGACGGGGTTTTAGTATGTTTTTTGTTTTGAGGACAAACGTGACACAAACATACCCAATTGTTAGAACGCCCACTGTTTAATACGTTTTGTGTGTATGCTTCACTGATGAGCGTATTTGGTGAACATCGTTTTGTCCTACTAATTTTGGGGGTTCTTGAACTCACCGCAGTGTGGACTGTGACGCAACAGTTTGTTTACATGTAAAATCTTGCACTCCTTCTTTGTCTCATTTTGTCCACCAAACGTTTTATGCTGTGCGTGAATGCACAAAGGTGGGCTTTGTTGATGTGATTGACTTGTGTGGAGTGCTAATCAGGCATATTTTGTCACTGCATGACTGCAAGCTAATCGATGCTAACATGCTATTTAGGCTAGCTGTATGTACATATTGCATCATTATGCCTCATTTGTGGCTATATTTGAGCTAATATAATATCATTTACTTTTATCCTCTTTGTATATAATTTAGTTTGGCATGTCTCATGACATATTATATGTATGTAATATTGGCTGCATTTCTCATAGTTGTTTGTGTGCCATGTTGTTCCAGACTACAGCAAACAGTACCTCGCTTGCCAAAGATTGTAATAAATCTATTAAAAGAAGACTGCCTGCCGTTTCCTTTAACTTGGACACACACATCTATACCTTTGGCCATTAAAAGCCAGTAATTTCCAGGACTTATCTCAACTTCTGAGTAGCCTCTGATTTACTAATGGTTTTCTAATGTTGTAAAAATGTGTAGAATAAATATAACATTTCAACAATTCTGTCAAAGAAGATTTGCTTCAGCCTGCAACACATAGTCATTTTGATAGAAGGCTAATATAGCTAATATAGACAATTACATCATGAGTTGCCTTCATTATAACACTTATTTACGGCCTTTCATTTTTTGCGGCTCCAGACAGATTTGTTTTTTGTATTTTTGGTCCAATATGGCTCTTTCAACATTTTGGGTTGCCGACCCCTGCTCTAAAGCAGTATTCTAAATATTATTCTGTCCTATTTTTCGTCCGCCTTCTTCTCCCACATTTTTTTATCAAATTAAAATCTTTCCACTTTCAAAACGTCCGGCTCATTCATGACGCACTTGCTAACATTTTTATGTTGTCCAAAATTTCCCAAATTATCAGGCATTCCACATTTTCCGGGGACATATTTTAACATGCAAAATGAATAGACTTTGTTTTAACTTTTTATAATTTTCCATATTTCCCAACCAATTTTAAACTATCCCAAAGTCAAAATGCTCCCTGCTAATGTTAGTCAATTGCGAGCATGCTGACATTATATTTTGGCACTTGACACATGCTAACTCTTAGCATGCAAACTTTTTTAGCAATTTTTGCAGGTGTCATATATTTTGGTACTCGGCGCATGCTAAATGTTGTTAGCTTTTTAGGTAATGTCGCAGTACACTCCAGAGTCTGATACGGGTAATATGTAAGCATGCTGGCTATTATTTAAGCAATTTTTTCAGACATAAATCTCCCAGTCAAATATGTTGGTACATGGCGCATGCCTACTGGTTAGCATGCTAGCTTTTTTAGATATTTTTGAAGTTATACACCCCAGAGTCATACATTTTGGTACTTGACATGCTAACTGTTATATCTTTGTTACTTGATGCGATCTGGCTACTGTGCTAACTGGTAATTGGGGTGCCATGGCTCGTTTGGTAGAGCGGCCGTGCCAGCAACTTGAAGGTTCCAGGTTCGATCCCCGCTTCTGCTATCCTCGTCCCTGCCGTTGTGTCCTTGGGCAAGACACTTTACCCACCTGCTCCCAGTGCCACCCAACACTGGTTTAAATGTCACTTAGATATTGGGTTTCACTATGTAGCGCTTTGAGTCACTAGAGAAAAGTGCTATTTAAATTTAATTCATTTCACTTATATTTCAGTTCGACTTCAGCATTCACACGCAATTTCTTGCAAAATGTAAGGACATTTTTTCTGGGTTTTTACAATTGTAATGTATGGCGCTATGTAGTATATGCTTGTTAGCGTTCATTATAGCCATTATTCCTGACTTCATCATTTTGATTCATTAAAAAAAAGAAATAGCACAAATTGTTGCATTAGTTGATCAATTTGAACTTATTTTCTTATTGAGTTTATTTTATTTTATTAGGCTCCGCGACCCCGAAAGGGACAAGCGGTAGAAAAGGGATGGATGGATGGATGTTCAGTATTAAATGGCTCAAGTCAGTCAAAAATAGGAATTATTTTCTTTTTTTATTTCAGGCAAATTGATGCACTTTAAATATTTTCTAAAAACAAATGTTAATAGTTATTTTTTGCTGTAAGTTGATCTGTATTACTTTTGTCTATTTTGTTTTTGTTTAATGTTTCTAAAGACACAATGTCGTGCAGAGGTGTACTTACAACAATTTTATAGACAAATGATACTACCGGTATTTAAAGTAGCGATGTGGAGAAAATAATTGAGAAGCATTCCTCTACTCCAAATGGTCAATGACAGCTTACATTTACCTTTGGCATGACCATCTTTAGATGTTTTAGCCCCCCCAAAATCCCAGAATGCTTTAGGGTTAACTTATGAAATATGTCCTCAGTATTTTCCCTTGTAAGCGTTTGTAAATACAGATAAAGATATACTTGGAAGGATAGTGATTTACACATGTTTTGTTGTCGGATTTTACACCTTTATCTAAAAACAGACATACAAATTATTTTTATACAATTTGTTACAGTCAAAATAAAAATCTACATTGATACATTAGTTCTACAACAGTAATCTTACATATTTTCATCAGATAGTTCACCTTAAAATATAAAATACATTTTATTGCATTCTTGTACATACAAAAATCACTCATGATATTACAATAATATGATACAAATATGGCTTCAGGGCTATATCAATCCATCTAAGTGGTGCATATACAAATTAGTTGGAGCCTCATAAGTTGGAGTCTTGCTCCGAAACGGGATGGTAGCCATTTTTATTCCTGCTGGTGTTTTCCTCTGGAGCAAAAATGGCCAGCAACCTCTCCTGCTCCCGCTTTGTTTTGGGCAAATCCTCTGATGGTGTGATGAGCAGTTGAATGCGCTGGAGGAAAGACAAAAAATGTAATTTCTTCAAGAAATAAAGAAATGAGGCCTTTTTACCTCTCTGAATGTCCCCTGGGTGGTGCTGATCTTGTACACCATCCAAAGAGGGATGCAAACCATGGAGGAAAGAGCCAGCAGCCAGCCAATCACGTACCCCCACCATGGGTACACATACTCATTGTTGTATTTTAAAGGGGTGTATTTAATGAGAGAGAATGCAAATGTACCCTATGGACACAATGAGACATATATTTTGTACCATTTCCTACTAAATTGTCATGAGAAGAGGTGTGAAACTCACAATGCAGGTGGCTGGGGTGAAGAACAACCAGCAGTATTTGATATAAGGCCCAGGGCGGTAGCCGATCATGTCTTCGATGTTATCGTAAAAGCGATCCGCACCTGAAATATCGAAATCGAGATATTTTTTTTCGAACAGCTAGTGGTTAGAGCAGACCTGGGCAAATTAAGGACCGGTGGCCACATGCGGCCCGTTAAGCTTTTCAATCAGGCCCGCCGGACATAAGCAAATCATTTTTTTTAGATCTTTAAGATGGAAAGTGTAGCTGCCATTATGATGTGCAGTCATGTTTTCTAATGACCGTAAGTCTTGAACTACACAAAGTATTTCAATGGTTGGAATCTGCGCTTTTGGATGATATGCAAGTTACTATGGTAATCTAATTAGTTACTATGGTCATCTAATTCAGTGGTCCCCAACCTTTTTGTAGCTGCGGACCGGTCAACGCTTGAAAATTTGTCCCACGGACCGGTGGGGGGGAGGGGGGTTGTATTTAAATTTTTTTTTTTTTTTTTTACATAATTAAATACAATCATGTGTGCTTACGGACTGTATCCCTGCAGACTGTATTGATCTATATTGATATATAATGTATATATTGTGTTTTTTATGTTGATTTCATTTTTTTTTTCTTTTTTTTTTTTTTTTTTTAAATTTTTTTTAAATTTCTTGTGCGGTCCGCGGCCCGGTGGTTGGGGACCACTGATCTAATTGGTTACTATGGTAATCTACGTCACAGCAGCTCAGACGAGGCACCAACAGTGCGGGCGGGAAGCGTTTCCACAGATGCGGAAGGAGATTTAAGTTAAAGTTAAAGTACCAATGATTGTCACACACACACTAGGTGTGGTGAAATTTGTCCTCTGCATTTGACCCATCCCCTTGATCACCCCCTGGGAGGTGAGGGGAGCAGTGGGCAGCAGCGTAGCCGCGCCCGGGAATCATTTTTGGTGATTTAACCCCCAATTCCAACCCTTGATGCTGAGTGCCAAGCAGGGAGGTAATGGGTCCCATTTTTATAGTCTTTGGTATGACCCGGCCGGGGTTTGAACTCACAACCTACCCATCTCAGGGTGGACACTCTAACCACTAGGCCACTGAGTAGGTAGATTTTCACAACAAAGTTCTAAAGCTTAGTGATATATCAGGTATATCAGATTGTAGGTGGGGTTTATTTTGTACCCTTCGCGTTCATATTTCACTGTTTGTTGCATTTTTGTTGCGTTTCACTTGATTGTAAAATATGTCGATTGAAAGGGGGTGTGACGTTCATATTTTGTCAATATTCAGTGTTTTATCCTTCATAGAGAAATTTAAAATTTCATTACGTTTTTTAAGGCGGTCTTTCATAACGTTTTTAGCATTCAATCAGACATTATTGTGAGGTTTTGTATTAGTATTCATAAAAATAGATATACCGGCCCCCAGACACATTTTTTTCTCTAAATGTGGCCCCCGAGTCAAAATAATTGCCCAGGCCTGGTTTATAGAGTGTCCGCCCTGAGATCGTCAGGTTGTGAGTTCAAACCGAGTCATACCAAAGACTAAAAAAATGGGACACATTACCTCCCTGCTTGGCACTCCGCATCAAGGGTTGGAATTGGGGGTTAAATCACCAAAAATGATTCCCGGGCGCGGCCACCGCTGCTGCCCACTGCTCCCCTCACCTCCCAGGGGGTGAACAAGGGGATGGGTCGAATGCAGAGGACAAATTTCACCACACCTAGTGTGTGTGTGTGTGTGTGTGACAATCATTGGTACTTTAACTTAACTTAGTAAACCCTACAGTAGCACCTCCTGTTTAAATGCGGCTTACCGTAGACCCAAGCGATGCAGACGGTCTCAAAGAGGCCCATGAAGAGAAGACACATGCCACTGGCGGCGTAGTAGTCGAAGAGCTGGAAGACGTACATCCCACCCTGGAAAGAGCAACACTTCATCTATTAGCTTCATAAGCTTTGCTTGAATAAGTGACGTACCACAGTGTAACTATGCATGTTTGGAATAAACGAGTAATATTACCACCAGATTCATATATGCTATATGTTAGGAAAGTTAAAACTTAAACACATTTTTAAAAAAGCAGTCGACTTGTCCAGGGTGTACCCGCCTACCGCCCGAATGCAGCTGAGATAGGCTCCAGCGCCCCCCGCGACCCCGAAAGGGACAAGCGGTAGGAAATGGATGGATGGATGGTGTAAACTTAATAAGTTGTTAAAAGTTGTACCTACTTAAAAATGTTGTGTGAGTAACATTTTCTTTCATTAAACTTATCATTTTTAATCAATATTAACTTGTTTGCAGATTATGTAACCGCTACTTAAAATAATTAACTCAGTTACTTAAAACTCAGTGACTTAAACATAATGTTGTCTTATTTTGAAAGAACAAAGCATTAAGTCGAATCAAGAATAAATTAAGAATGAATCAATCGCATTATAGATGTGTATTGTTATTATACTCGGTGTGTGTGTATACAGTATATACATTTTTACATGCACGCGCACACGCACACAGAGAGGAAGTGCTTTTATTTTGTAGCATTTGCGTGCAATTCCTCTTCAGGCAGCATACACGAGGAGGAACATTTTTGATTTCGCTTAATTGGTGTAAGTTTAATTCAATTATAATTTAAAAGTACATTTAACATAAACTTGAGGTGGCGACTTGTCCAGGGTGTAGCTGAGATAGGCTCCAGACCCACCCCCCCCCCCCCCCCCCCCACGACCCCGAAAGGGATAAGCGGTAGAAAATGGATGGATGGATGGATTTAACATAAACTTCAAATATTTACGATCTGATATACTCAAATATTTGAGTTTATGGACTCAAAAAATATGTGGCAACTAATTGCCTCACTTTTTTGGAGTTCTGCTTACCTATTCGGGTTTACCGTGTAGTAATGTTTGAACACCCATTCAAATAACCAAATATGCTATTATTCTTATTATTGCATTAAAACAAATCTGATTACATTTCATCAAATTTTTTTGTACAGTATTTAAAAAATACCATGTTCTACTATTAAATTATTATCATTATGTATTTAAAATATTAAATATCATTTAATCAATTATGTAAATTAAAACAGTATTTCAAAAAAAAAGATGTTTCATTCATTATTACTAGTATTATCATTATTAGTGGTAATAGTAGTAGTATAGTACAAACCCTGTTTCCATATGAGTTGGGAAATTGTGTTAGATGTAAATATAAACAGAATACAATGATATGCAAATCATTTTCAACCAATATTCAGTTGAATAGGCTACAAAGACAACATATTTGATGTTCAAACTGATAAAAAAATGTTTTTTTGCAAATAATCATTAACTTTAGAATTTGATGCCAGCAACACGTGACAAAGAAGTTGGGAAAGGTGGCAATAAATACTGATAAAGTTGAGAATGCTCATCAAACACTTATTTGGAACATCCCACAGGTGAACAGGCAAATTGGGAACATGTGGGTGCCATGATTGGGTATAAAAGTAGATTCCATGAAATGCTCAGTCATTCACAAACAAGGATGGGGCGAGGGTCACCACTTTGTCAACAAATGTGTGAGCAAATTGAACAGTTTAAGAAAAACCTTTCTCAGCCAGCTATTGCAAGGAATTTAGGGATTTCACCATTGACGCTCCGTAATATCATCAAAGGGTTCAGAGAATGTGGAGAAATCACTGCACATAAGCAGCTAAGCCCGTGACCTTCCATCCCTCAGGCTGTACTGCATCAACAAGCCACATCAGTGTGTAAAGGATATCACCACATGGGCTCAGGAACACTTCAGAAACCCACTGTCAGTAACTACAGTTGGTCGCTACATCTGTAAGTGCAAGTTAAAACTCTCCTATGCAAGGCGAAAACCGTTTATCAACAACACCCAGAAACGCAGTCGGCTTCGCTGGGCCTGAGCTCATCTAAGATGGACTGATACAAAGTGGAAAAGTGTTCTGTGGTCTGACGAGTCCACATTTCAAATTGTTTTTGGAAACTGTGGACGTCAAAAGAGGAAAAGAACCATCCGAATTGTTATAGGCGCAAAGTGGAAAAGCCAGCATGTGTGATGGTATGGGGGTGTATTAGTGCCCAAGACATGGGTAACTTACACATCTGTGAAGGCGCCATTAATGCTGAAAGGCACATACAGCTTTTGGAGCAACATATGTTGCCATCCAAGCAACGTTACTATGGACGCCCCTGCTTATTTCAGCAAGACAATGCCAAGCCACGTGTTACATCAACGTGGCTTCATAGTAAAAGAGTGCGGGTACTAGACTGGCCTGCCTGTAGTCCAGACCTGTCTCCCATTGAAAATGTGTGGCGCATTATGAAGCCTAAAATAGCACAACGGAGACCCCCGGACTGTTGAACAACTTAAGCTGTACATCAAGCAAGAATGGGAAAGAATTCCACCTGAGAAGCTTCAAAAATGTGTCTCCTCAGTTCCCAAAGGTTTACTGAGTGTTGTTAAAAGGAAAGGCCATGCAACACAGTGGTGAACATGCCCTTTCCCAACTACTTTGGCACGTGTTGCAGCCATGAAATTCTAAGTTAATTATTTGCAAAAAAAAAACTAAGTTTATGAGTTTGAACATCAAATATCTTGTCTTTGTAGTGCATTCAATTGAATATGGGATAAAAGGATTTGCAAATCATTGTATTCCGTTTATATTTACATCTAACACAATTTCCCAACTCATATGGAAACGGGGTTTGTATTATCCCTATTATTTTTATCAAATATTTTCACACGTGACATATGCTAACTGTTAACATGCTAACCTTAGCACGCTACCTTTTTTAGCCATTTTTTGCAAGCCTACACTTTACAGCCATACACTTGGCACGTGATACATGCTACCTGTTAACATGCACATTTTTATTTGCTCATCTTACTGCCGTACACCTCAAGAGTCATATAACTTTGTGCTGGAGCCTATCTCAGCTGCATTCGGGCGGAAGGCGGTGTACACCCTGGACAAGTCGCCACCTCATCGCAGAACTTGGTACTTGACACATGCTTATTGTTAGAATGCTAACACATTATTAATTTTGTACCTACCTCCATTAGCATGACGAGGCCCACCAGGAAGGAGAGAAAAGCCACAACCAGGAGGAAGAGCTCCCTGCGGTTTTTACGTCGGAACACGGCAGGGTACATGTCGACGATGGCGGTCACCAGGCTCTCCACACACACAAACTAAAGCGGAGGTAGTGTCATTTTTACAGGCTCGTCGTTCATTCATAAGAGTATTCAGCAGCTCACCTGACTGTCCAGCCCTAAGAAAACAATCATGATGAAGAAGAGTGCGGCCCACAGAGGAGAGAAAGGCATCATGGTCACGGCACGAGGGTAAGCAATGAAGGCAAGACCAGGACCTGCAGGAGGAAAGTTGATTAAATGTAAAAAAAAAAAAAAAATCTATTGACCCGTCGTGTCGGATCTTACCGGACTCTGCCACCTCTGAGATGGGAACATTCTGCTCGTACGACATGAAACCCAGGATGGAGAAGATGGCGAAGCCGGCCACAAAGCTGGTGCCGCTGTTCAGAAAGCAGAGCGCCAGGCAGTCTCTGCAACGCATATGTGAACTTTGACTTCCTGTTGACGCGGTGTGCAGGTGTAGGATAGACGCACCTGTAGCAGTTGTTGTTGTACTTGTTGTAGCTGCCCAGCGCAGTGAGGGACCCTAAGCAAATAGCATAGGAGAAGAAGATCTGGGTCCCGGCATCCATCCATACCTTCAAAAAGGAAAAGTTGTAATAAAACATCTATATGAAAACATTTTGAAATTATAATGTGCCGTAGTACTTTTGTTTTCGTAGGCCTCACTTTTTGTACGTCGCATTGCGCAGAACAAACTAGTTTGCCCGCGTACCATTCTGCGAAATCATGTGCCCAAACAGAATCTTTTTTATTGCAAAATAAGCCACCTTTAGGCCAAAGAAAGTTGCGAATGCCAGCACTTTGATAAAGAAGGCGAGAATGTTTGGTGAGTCACAACAGGTGTGATTCAGTGACATTGGCACGCGGCACAGTGGTTGGGAATTACCGATTGACCTCCCACCATGTTTTTTTTGTGTCAATACTATTTTAGAAATTAAATACAATCAAATGTAATTAATGTAAAAACATTTTTACAATATTTAAAAAACATCAAGTTTATTAATAATAATATTATTATTTTAAATTCTTATTTACTAATATATTTGAAAAAACATTTACTTTTTAAAGATGAAAAATAAGTCAATTGATTAAATTAATTAACATGTATTTAAAAAATTATTTTATTAATAATTGACATTACAGTATAATTATTGTATTTTATATAATAAAATAATAAATATAAGTAAACTAATTAAATGAAAATTAGATTAAATTGCTTTTTATTATTATTATTATTATCATCAGTATGAGATAGGCTCCAGCGCCCCCCGCAACCCCGAAGGGAATAAGCGGTAGAAAACGGATGGATGGATATTTAACAGAAGCAAAGTGTAAAAGAGGCATCCGAGTGCCATCCATCCATCCATTTTCTACCGCTTGTCCCTCTCGGGGTCGCGGGGGGTGTCACCTCATTGCAGGGCATCCGAGTGGCTTTTCTATTATTCGCCTATAATAACCTTCAATTAAGTGGAAACTTATATTAAATGTTCATATATACATTTCATGCATCATGTGTTAGTATTTCACATTGCTTTATGTATGGAAAAACTACTTATTCTCTCTATAATGTGTTTTATGTTAATAACAGGATTTGCTTTTATTTGACTAACATGAAAGATTGGTACAAGAAGTGAACAAACTCAGTAAATGCACGGAGTATTACAAGGATTACATAACTTTATGTTAAATTGTGCAGCCGAGCGCGTTTATTTAACTACAGTACACCATTAAGGCAGCAAAGCACGTGACACGCAACGGTTGTATGATCCAGAGGAATTCACTGATGTGTAATAATTAACATGCAATGAATACTCATTACCAAACGTCTACAGTCCAAGACACTACAGGCTGGTCTGATTGGACCGCAGTTTTACAGCAATATGGGGGGCCTGGTCTGCACTCTGTGGTCCTGTTTACAGTCCTAGCAAGAGTCCTGGCCTGGCGTTTGATCTGATCCTTGCAGTTCCTGCTTCTTTTTACATAGCACAGATGGACCCAGCAGGACCCCATTCGGAACCACGGGTGGCCTGCACCTAGTGTTTCCCTGCCAGCAGGGGGCAGAACACCAATAGGTTTCTCATTTGGGGAAGAACTGAAGAGTCTAAACCTCAACCAGAGATGGTGAAGCAGGCCTCACAAATGCAGATGTTTGGACAAAAACAACGTATACCGGTAAAAGCTGTTTAGCTGCAAACTGAACAAAGATATTAATCTATACGACTTCATGCGCCATACAGATATTGCCATGCTGCCGATCTGCCGATATCGATCACAATCTCATACCTTTTGTTCTACTTTCTGTGCGTAGGCACATGTTTGACATTAGATCTGACGGCGCACCACTGAAGAAAAATAAGGTATGAACGGTAACAGGTGGAAACACCAAAGCCATCCAGTGGAAGAACATTTCATTGTTTTGGCGTGTCAGAAAACGTCCAGTTCAGTGAAATTGGTGCCCGACACACGGCACAGTGATTGGGAATCACCAATCTGTTTTATTTATTTATTTTCCATTATTATAATATTTAGAATATTTTTTTACAGTATTTAAAAACATATTTTTTTTCTTCCTTATTGTTATCAATATTGTATTTAAAAGATTAAAGCAAAGTACATTGATAAAATTAACCTAAAAAATACATTTAAACGTTTATTTCAAAAACACCATGTTCTTTTTTTGTTATTATAATTATTGATATTAATATTATAATTTATTTATCATATAATTAAATTACAACAATTTGAAGATTAAATATAAGTAAAATGTTTAAATACATTTAAAAAATATTTATTTAAAAGAGCATCATGTTATCTTATTGATACTATCACTATTATTTTTTAAAATAATAAATAAAAATAGATTACCTTAAAATAGTTCACATTATCTAAAACATTTTATTTTCCTTTTATTAGTACCAATATTATATTTTAAAAATGATATATAAGTACACTGAACAAAATAACCTAAAAATGTGTTTATCTCACTTTTTTTAATGATTATTGTTAATACTATTACTATTACTCTTATAATTATATTTAAAAGCTATAATATAAGTACATTAATTAAATTGTTTAAAAAAAGTATAAAAACACCATGTTCTTTTTCTTTTTACTACCATTCATTCATACCTTCATTTTTGATGTGTTTGTATTTTATTACAACAAATATAATAAAATGTGTTTAAAACTACAAACCTCGTTTCCATATGAGTTGGGAAATTGTGTTAGATGTAAATATAAACGGAATACAATGATTTGCAAATCATTTTCAACCCATATTCAGTTGAATATGCTACAAAGACAACATATTTGATGTTCAAACTGATAAACTTTTTTTTTTTTGCAAATAATCATTAACTTTATAATTTGATGCCAGCAACACATGACAAAGAAGTTGGGAAAGGTGGCAATAAATACTGATAAAGTTGAGGAATGCTCATCAAACACTTATTTGGAACATCCCACAGGTGTGCAGGCACATTGGGAACAGGTGGGTGCCATGATTGGGTATAAAAGTAGATTCCATGAAATGCTCAGTCATTCACAAACAAGGATGGGGCGAGGGTCACCACTTTGTCAACAAATGCGTGAGCAAATTGTTGAACAGTTTAAGAAAAACCTCTCAACCAGCTATTGCAAGGAATTTAGGGATTTCCCCATCTACGCTCCGTAATATCATCAAAGGGTTCAGAGAATCTGGAGAAATCACTGCACGTAAGCAGCTAAGCCCGTGACCTTCCATCCCTCAGGCTGTACTGCATCAACAAGCCACATCAGTGTGTAAAGGATATCACCACATGGGCTCAGGAACACTTCAGAAACCCACTGTCAGAAACTACAGTTGGTCGCTACATCTGTAAGTGCAAGTTAAAACTCTCCTATGCAAGGCGAAAACCGTTTATCAACAACACCCAGAAATGCCGTCGGCTTCGCTGGGCCTGAGCTCATCTAAGATGGACTGATACAAAGTGGAAAAGTGTTCTGTGGTCTGACGAGTCCACATTTCAAATTGTTTTTGGAAACTGTGGACGTCGTGTCCTACGGACCAAAGAGGAAAAGAACCATCCGGATTGTTATAGGCGCAAAGTGTAAAAGCCAGCATCTGTGATGGTATGGGGGTGTATTAGTGCCCAAGACATGGGTAACTTACACATCTGTGAAGGCGCCATTAATGCTGAAAGGTACATACAGGTTTTGGAGCAACATATGTTGCCATCCAAGCAATGTTACCATGGACGCCCCTGCTTATTTCAGCAAGACAATGCCAAGCCACGTGTTACATCAACGTGGCTTCATAGTCAAAGAGTGCGGGTACTAGACTGGCCTGCCTGTAGTCCAGACCTGTCTCCCGTTGAAAATGTGTGGCGCATTATGAAGTCTAAAATAGCAGAAGGGAGACCCCCGGACTGTTGAACAACTTAAGCTGTACATCAAGCAAGAATGGGAAAGAATTCCACCTGAGAAGCTTCAAAAATGTGTCTCCTCAGTTCCCAAACGTTTACTGAGTGTTGTTAAAAGGAAAGGCCATGTAACACAGTGGTGAACATGCCCTTTCCCAACTACTTTGGCACGTGTTGAAGCTATGAAATTCTAAGTTAATTATTATTTCCAAAAAAAAATTATAAAGTTTATGAGTTTGAACATCAAATATGTTGTCTTTGTAGCATATTCAACTGAATATGGGTTGAAAAGGATTTGCAAATCATTGTATTCCGTTTATATTTACATATAACACAATTTCCCCAACTCATATTGTATTTTTAGAGGGTGTTTATTTTGGCTATTCTGTAGTGTGGACACCTAAAAGGTGTCGTTTTTCCTCAATCCTCAGTGCCATGCCATGGTTTGTTTTGTGGGTACCTGTGGGTCTGCCAGACGTCCCAAATCCGGATAGAGGTAGAACTGGATGCCGATGCCGGCACCAGGCAGAGTGAGCCCTCGCACCAGCAGCACAATAAGCATCAAATAAGGGAAGGTTGCAGTGAAGTAGACCACCTGCATTGACACAAAATGACTTATCAGTCAACAACTGAAACAAAGATGCTATTTTGACGCCCACTCACCTTTCCTGTGGACTTAACCCCCTTCCAGATGCAAAAGTAGCACATAACCCAGGCGATGAACAGACACAGAACCAGGTCCCAGTTGAGCGAGCCCATATGGTCGATGCCGGGCGAGATCCTTAGCGCTCGTCTCCTGTTGAGACCAAAGAGAGTCGTGCATGGTCGCCCCCCTCCCTAAAACATGTGACGTGAGACACACGATGGAACTCACTCCCAAAACTCCATGACAGGAGAGGTGGCATTGGAGAAGATGGTTTGGTTGATGGAGGTGTTTCTCCGCTGGAACTCCACACAGTTTTCTGGAGAAGTTGAGCAGAACGTTCAAGAGGTTTCTTCACAAAGACAAAGTGGTCCCGGCACAGTACCAGTGTTCCACGAGTTGTTGCAGGAAGACCAGGCAAGGTCCCAGGAGAAGGAGAAGGACAGGTAGAACATCCCCCAAGCCAGGACCACGATGTAGTAGAAGTTCAGCAAGGTCACGATCACTTGTGTGCCGTAGCCAAGACCTGGAGGAAAACATTCAAATTCAGTCACAAAGAGAAATGATTGTATAAACACTACCGTTCAAAAGTTTGGGGTCACCCAAACAATTTTGTGGAATAGCCTTCATTTCTAAGAACAAGAATAGACTGTCGAGTTTCACATGAAAGTTCTCTTTTTCTGGCCATTTTCAGCGTTTAATTGACCCCACAAATGTGATGCTCCAGAAACTCAATCTGCTCAAAGGAAGGTCAGTTTTGTAGCTTCTGTAACGAGCTCAACTGTTTTCAGATGTGTGAACATGATTGCACAAGGGTTTTCTAATCATCAATTAGCCTTCTGAGCCATTGAGCAAACACATTGTGCCATTAGAACACTGGAGTGATAGTTGCTGGAAATGGGCCTCTATACACCTATGTAGATATTGCACCAAAAAGCAGACATTTGCAGCTAGAATAGTCATTTACCACATTAGCAATGTATAGAGTGTATTTCTTTAAAGTTAAGACTCGTTTAAAGTTATCTTCATTGAAAAGTACAGTGCTTTTCCTTCAAAAATAAGGACATTTCAATGTGACCCCAAACTTTTGAACGGTAGTGTATATATATAAAATAATACTGTATTTTTATTATTTATACTGATACACCATTAAAATACCTCATCAATCAATCATTCAATACATTTGCATCTTATTTTATATTCTAATGTTATCAGCTATGGTTAAATTTAAAAAAAATTAAGTGTATACATTTAAAACAAATGAACATTGAAATAATAAAACACAAACAATATTGCTTCGTATGTTTGTTTTTTTTCCAGTATTTTTCTTAATATTTGTCAAATGTATAATTTAAGATTAAGATTAAGATTAAAGTACCAATGATTGTCACACACACACTAGATGTGGTGAAATTTGTCCTCTGCATTTGACCCATCCCCTTTGGGGAGCAGTGGGCAGCAGCGGCGCCGCGCCCGGGAATCATTTTGGTGATTTAACCCCCAAGTCCAACCCTTGATGCTGAGTGCCAAGCAGGGAGGAAACGGGTCCCATTTTTATAGTCTTTGGTATGACTCGGCTGGGATTTGAACTCCAACCTACCGATCTTTTCAGTTTCAGTTCAGTTTGTTCAGCTGTACAGACATAAGAAACAATTTAAAACTTCTCCAAACTCCTCCCATGTCCGAGTTTTTGCCTATCTAACTGCCAAAGCCGCACACCGCAAGGCCTCCAGAGTCCCATGAGCCTCCTTCAGTTTGACGACATCCCTCATCCTTCTGCGATTACCGCCACAGGAGGCACCGACCACCTTGCGGCCACAGCTCCGATCGGCTGCCTCTAGGCCTTCCAAGGCACGGAACATGGTCCACTCAGACTCAATGTCCAGGGCCTCCCTTGTAAAATGTTCGAAGTTCTTCCAGAGGTAAGAATTAAAACTCTATGACAGGAGACTCTGCCAGACGTTCCCAGCGGACCCTCACTATGCGTTTGGGCCTGCCGGATCTGTCCGGTATCCTCCCACACCATCGGAGCCGACTCACCACCAGGCGTGATCGGTTGAAAGCTCTCTTCACCCGAGTATCCAAAACATGAGACCCCAAATCCGATGACATAACCACAAAGTCGATCATCGAACTGCGGCCTAGGGTGTCCTGGTGCCAAGTGCACATATGGACACCTTTATGTTTGAATATGGTGTTTGTTTGAGACAATCGGTGACGAGCACAAAAGTGCACTAAAAGAACACCACAAAATGGATCCTTGGTGTACACCATAGTTGAGGGCAGACTCAGAGGTGGAGTACTGGCCTAGTTTTACAGAAAAGCTCCTGTTGGTGAAAAATGACTGGAACCATTTCAGAGTTGTACTTTTAATACACAAGACTCGGGGCAAGTTAAAAGAATGCTATGGTCTACAGCAGGGGTGTCCAAAGTGCGGCCCGGGGGCCATTTGCGGCCCGCAGGTCATTTTTTAACGGCCCCACGGCACATTTTAAAAATACGATAGAAAAAAATAAAAAACATTAAAAGTGGTTTTTAAAGAGCAAACAGGTGAAATGTAACAAGAAAATGTTGCAATGTTTACTCTAATCACACAAAGCTGCCATGTAGGCTGTTTCTTTCTTTAAAAAATAATAATGAATCAAAATCAATGTCATTATGAATTACATACGTCACATTCAATATTTTGAGATATTTTTGGGGGGAAAATGTTGCATATTTTGTGTTTGCCATGTAAAAAAACGAGCTGTTTTTTTTTTTTTTTTAAAGAAGGGCCTAAAACGAACAAACAAAAAACATAAACAACAATGAAACTTATAATTGACAGATAGATCTGAAGTTGATCTCGAGATATTTGTGTTAAAAGTAAACAGTAAAAAAAAAAAAATTATAATTTATTTTTTAACACTTTAGGACCCTTTTGGATCCCCTAGAATTTTAGTGTGATTAGTTTTTAAGTGTCATTGCTCCAAAAATAAAAATGAATTAAAATCAATGGTGTTATGAGTTATTGACCTTTTTAAGGCTCCAATTATCATATCATCTCAAATATCCCACTTAAAAATTTTATTGGGTGAAAATATTGCATATTTTGTGTTTTTTTCATTTAAAAAAAAGGGTTTTCTTTGACAAAAAGAGCATACAATTTAAATCTTTAAAAAATGTTATATTGACAGATAGACCTAATGTTGATCTAGAGATTTAAAAACTTGAATAATAACACAAATAATTAGAGATGTATGATATGTATGATATATGCGTTAAAAGGTAATATCGGAAATTATCGGTATCGTTTTTTTTATTATCGGTATCGTTTTTGGGGGTTGTTTTTTTTTTGTTTGTTTTTTAAAAAAAATTAAATCTACATAAAAAACACAAGATACACTTACAATTAGTGCACCAACCCAAAAAACCTCCCTCCCCCATTTACACTCATTCACACAAAAGGGTTGTTTCTTTCTGTTATTAATATTCTGCTTCCTACATTATATATCTATATATATCAATACAGTCTGCAAGGGATACAGTCCGTAAGCACACATGATTGTGCGTGCTGCTGGTCCACTAATAGTACTAACCTTTAACAGTTCATTTGACTCATTTTCATTCATTACTAGTTTCTATGTAACTGTTTTTATATTGTTGTACTTTCTTTTTTATTCAAGAAAATGTTTTTAATTTATTTATCTTATTTTAATAATTTTTTTAAAAAGTACCTTATCTTCACCATACCTGGTTGTCCAAATTAGGCATAATAATGTGTTAATTCCACGACTGCATATATCGGTTGATATCGGTATCGGTAATTAAAGAGTTGGACAATATCGGAATATCGGATATCGGCAAAAAGCCATTATCGGACATCCCTACAAATAATAATACTGAATAATGACACATTTTTTTATATTTTTTGGACCAAAACCCTTTGGGGTCCCCGGGATCAAGCCTGAGTGGAAGCCTAAATGTATATTTTTTATACATATATTGTATTGGTTTTTAAAATAAAAAATATCAAAATGGCCCCTGCTAGCTTTGATTTTTAAAAAGACAGCTTGTGTGCTATGTTGTGATTTAAAACTACACTGACATTTCTCTCCAATATCATGAGGGTTCAGATAAGACAGAAGTTGATCATAAACAACCTCCTCTAGGACCTTAGATAAAAATGGCAACTTCGAGATTGGTCTAAAATTCGATAAGATATCGGGGTCAAGGTTAATCTTTTTGAGTAGTGGCTAGACCACAAGGAGGTTGGGAAACAATATTGAGTTAAAAACATTTTTAGAAAGCCGACATGGGACAATGTCCAGTGTGCAGAAGGCGTAATCTGTAGAACTATATTTGTTAAGTCAGGGAGGGACACTGGCTCAAAACACTCGAAGGTAGTAAGACATGTTTCCAAGAGACTACAGCAGGAAAGGACCGTCTAATCATGGATATTTTCTCTGTGACAAAATGTCAAAAATTGTTCAAAGAGAGTAGAAGAAGGCACGGCACTGTTTGAGTTCATTGGATTAATAAGCAAGATAAAAGTGTTGAACAGCATGTGGCGTTTGTGACTGTTGTTAGACACAAGATTAGAAAGATAAGTGCTAGTTTTGCTTTGCTTTGATTGCCCTTTGGTATTCTGTAAGACTGTCTCTAAATATTTGACGCAAATGTTGTCTTTCTTCCACTTCTACTCAGAAACATATACCGGTATGTTATCTTTAATTATAAAGATATATTAAGAATTTTTTTGTAAATAATTTTCATTGTTTTTTTGTTTTAAGTATACTTTTAGCTGATTGCCAGGGAAGATTGATGAATGCTAAGATCATTTTTAACCAACCAAGTAACCAAGTAAATAAAATAAAATAAAAAAATAGAGAATATATTGGAAATGATCACATGTAAAATAATTATTTTTTTTTTTGTATACTGTTCCTTTTTTTTTTTTTTTTTTTTTTTTTTTTTCAAACGTGCTGAATTACCATTCACAATAAATACAAAATACATGGAACAAAAAAATATGTAATAAGTTCAGTGTTTCCCACACATGTATTTATTTGTGGCGGCCCGCCACGAAAGAATTATGTCCGCCACAAATTTAAAATTTTTTTTTTTTTTTTTTTTTTGTCCTGTCCAGCTTCTCAGGCAAATCATATAGTTGATGTAGATCCCCATATAGGCTGTTCAGATTTACTTTACAAAAGAGAAGTGTAGGATACTTCTCTTGTTGCCTTATTTGTATTTGACCACTACTGTTTTCTGTTTATTTGTTACTGACTGTGGCAGGACACCTCTGCCTCTGTTTCACTTTATGTTGCTGGTAAATAATATGGTTGTAGTAGTAGGCTAAAGTTAAATTATTTAGTATGCACTAATTAAAGGGGCAGAACTTTAAGAGACATTTTAGCTTTTATATTTTATAAGATATATTTTTTGTAAGAACCACAATTAAGAAATATATTTCAGTGAATAACTTATTGTTCAAATCTGTATATAAATATGTACATAAAGTGTTGTAATTATATTGTAAAATGGATGGATGGATGAACGTTTAAAACAAAACTGTTATTATTAATTAGTAAGTATAAATTTTTTGAGCCTTTTTAGAGAAAATCATATCATTGTAGTACATTATGCAAATTACTCGATGATGTCATGGTGACCACGCTCATAGCCACACCCGTAGCCACGCCCCCACCGCCACAGGTATCTTGGCAGTTAATGGGAAACACTGAAGTTTATACTAAAATATCATAATAACATAATTGGATTTATGTATTTTTCTTTTAATAAAGAAATACAGGATGGCAAATTTCGCTCATTGGCTGTGAAAAGTTTTACAGGCTGCGTTCATTTTAAGCACCCACTGGAAAAAACAACATTCATACTGTATAAACATGGCAAAATATATGACAATTTTTGTTTGTTTTTCTATTTGTTCAAATATTTGATTAATGTATTCCCAACACTTAACAGTTAAATCAGTGATTAAATTCAATTTAAGATGTTTAAAAAAAATGAAAAAAAACATGATTAATATAGAGTGAAATATTAATATGTATAACATAATCATAGTTGAATATTTGTCATATTTTTCCATGTATCAATTACATACACTGTTAGTATAATAATATAAATGACATTAGTGATCAAAATAAATACAGATAATAACAAAATAATGTTAAAAGTGTTACTATTATATAATCAATCAATCAAACTTTATTTATAAAGCGCTGTTCATACATAAAAGAAATGCAACGTAAGGTGCTTTACAAAGTTAAAAACAATACCCCGGTGACCCATATCCCCAATTATCACATACGTACGCACGGACACAGATTCCAAACACAAACACACACATACACAACTTACACACACATGCAACTATATAAACAAATTATTGCATGGCTGAGTACAGAGGAAACATGTGAGTAAACACTATCACAGGAGCCATCTGCACCAGGAGGTCATCAGACCATGGCCACCAAGACCCTGACACAAAAGCGCCCCTATAAGCACGGCCGATAACCCCTGAGGCAGATTGCTCATCTGAGGAACGTTGGAAAATAAAAAAATAATAAAACTTGTAAAATAGTAAGAACCATGAGTAGAGATAAAGAACAAAATACAAGTAAGACATATGGAGATTAATAGAAAAAAAATAATAATAATATACAGTAAATAAATAAATAGAACAAAACTCAATCTTGCATAACTAATAGGATAAAAAGTAAAATACAAATGACTTCAATAAAATAATTAATATCAGGTAACAGTCAAATCAAAAAGGTGGGTCTTAAGCCCGCTCTTAAAAACATGAACGTTCTCCGCAGCCCTGAGGTCCTCCGGCAAGCTGTTCCATAGACCGGGGCCCGTAATGGTGGAAAGATGCCATCCCGTGACTTTGTGTCCTGACTTTTGGAATTATTAGGAGATGAGTGCCGGAGGATCTCAGGGCCCGGGAAGGCTCATAGGGTAAAAGCAAATCTGAAAGATAAGAAGGCCCAATACCATAAAAACCTTTATAAACCATAAGAAGAACCTTAAAATGGATCCTGAAACACACGGGAAGCCAATGCAGAGATTTTAAAACTGGTGTAATGTGAGCCAGCCTTCTGGTCTTCGTCAGGACACGTGCCGCTGAATTTTGGAGTAAATGCAAAGATGTAATGACCGTTTTAGGAAGACCAGAAAGCAGGGCGTTACAACAATTCTATATGTCTTTTAATAAAACCATGCATTAGCGTCTCCGTGTTGCCCTGAGAGAGAATTGGGCGAACTCTGGCTATATGGCTATATTCTTAAGATGATAAAAACCTATAATGATAACATAATTGGATTGATATATTTTTATTTTAATGACAAATACATACAGTATTATACGTTGTTTATTGGGACTCTTATTCTTTGCACTTTGTAAACACCTTGTGGCACCTATGTTATATGTCCTGTTGCATTCTGGGAAAACCGTAACTTAGAATAGTAATATGTTTATGTACTATTAAATCCTGCCCAGCATCCATCAATTTATCATAGTGCAGTGGTTAGAAAACATTATCTAATGTACAGTTTTGTTTTTAATGAATACTACTACGCTTATGTTGGTCATTCTGGTGGTACTTTGAGAGCCAAGTTTTTTCTGAGTTGGTACTGGGTGAAAAAAGTTTGAGAACCATTGACTTATAGAGTAGCTTTTTTAGCTACTATCAGCGTAGTTGTTGCTAGAGTAGTCTTCATTTAATTCGGC
This sequence comes from Entelurus aequoreus, assembly GCF_033978785.1. Classification (NCBI taxonomy): domain Eukaryota; kingdom Metazoa; phylum Chordata; class Actinopteri; order Syngnathiformes; family Syngnathidae; genus Entelurus; species Entelurus aequoreus. The sequence continues at coordinate 5,390,060 of NC_084742.1, read as the reverse complement.
TAAGTATTTTGATTTTATTTATAATAATATTATGACTACACAACATCACTGGCTGTGAGAAATTATGTGGTTTTACCAAATATAGTTTCTTGCCCATATACAGTACATATACATACATACATACATATACACATATATATATATATATATATATATATATATATATATATATATATATATATATATATATATATATATATATATATATATATATACATATACATATATATATATATATATATATATATATATATATATATATATATATATATATATATATATATATATATATATATATATATATATATATATATATATATATATATATATATATATATATATAAATAATTTTATATATATATATATAAATACATTTTTATATATATATATATATTACATAATAAGTATCGTTATACCTTCAAACAAGGGGCTAATTTTTCTCCAGCATGTTATCCCTCCCTCGCTGGTGAACTGTCCCAGCGCCGTCTCCAGGAAGAAGACTGGAACGCCGCAGGCAAACAGGAAGATGAGATACGGGATAAGGAAAGCCCCTGTGCAGAGAAGAAATGTTATTGTGGATCTGGCGTGAGGGGAAGGGGGTGGTAATCATGTTGCAATGCAGTCTGTTGAAAATGATGGAAAGCGCCACTCCACATAGCAATTGGCGCTGTGGACGCTGTGGTCAAAGTTGAAATTGCCATAAAGGACATTTTAAGATATCAAGCACCCTACTGCCATCTGGCGGTTAAAATGGATAGTGCACCCCACACCAATTCGTCATGTTTCATGTGTCAGGTAAACTGTGGCAAATGTGAATCCCCTCCCTACTGTAAATTATCTTATTATTTTGTTTGTTTTTGTTTGGTTTTTTTAAATTATTTTTTTATTTTTTTATTTTTACATTGTACATATAACACATTTTATACTAATATGATATTTAAAAATTAAAAAAAATTAATTATCTATTTATATTAAGTATTTTTTTCACAAATGATTCAACATTTAACTTTTTGGATTAATTTTCATATAATTAATTTTATTATAAAAATGGCATAAAGGTATATTAATAGTAATATTAAATATAAATAATAACAAAATATATATACATATTGAATCATAACAGTAATATTAAATAAACAATTGGAAAATAATTCACAAGATTATTTTCTTGTAAATTTTGAGACAAAATCATAAGAATGTGTCTTTTTTTCATTCATAATTTTTGACACATATTTATCGTAAATTTCTACACATTTTCTTGCATTGTACATAAAACTATCTTCTTCAGTTTGTGAATAGTATAACACATGTTGAAGTAATACCATGTTTCAAATTGTTAAGGTGTTAAATGGGGCGGTATAGCAGTTGGTAGAGTGGCCGTGCCAGCAACTTGAGGGTTCCAGGTTCGATCCCCGATTCTGCCAAACTAGTAACTGCCGTTGTGTCCTTGGGCAAGACACTTTACCCACCTGCTCCCAGTGCCACCCACATTGGTTTAAAAATGTAACTTAGATATTGGGTTTCACAATGTAAAGCACTTTGAGTCACTAGAGAAAAGCGCTATATAAATATAATTCACTTAATCATCTATTTAATATTAAGTTTGTTGTTGTTTTTTCCCCAAATTATTAAAGATGTAATTTTCTTCTTCAGTATAGAAATAGTATAGCACATTTTATTGTAATATGATTTTTATAAATGTTACAATGTTAGATTATTTATTTATTATAATTGTTTTTTTACAAATTATTTTTTCAGTAATTTCCATATATTTTCTTTTATTGTATAGAGTCATAAATATATAATAATAGTGCTAATAATTATATAAATTATAACATAAAAAATATACATAATAAATATACACATTAAATTATAACTAAAATACATATCAAATTCTAAAATTCTAACATGATACACACCATTATCATGTTTGATACTTTTTAACAAAATAATAAAAATGCTTTTTTTTATTCATTATTTTTCCACACATATTTTTTGTAAATTTCCAATTTTGTTATGTCATAAATATATAATAATAGTGCTAATAATTATATAAATTATAACATAATAAGTATACATAATAAATATACACAATAAATTATAACTAAAATGCATATCAAATTCTAAAATTCTAACATGATACACACCGTTATCATGTTTGATACTTTTTAACAAAATAATAAAAATGCTTCTTTTTTTTATTCATTATTTTTCCACACATATTTTTTGTAAATTTCCAATTTTGTTATGTTGTAAATAAAGCTACCTTCTTCAGTATATAAATAGTATAACACAGCTTAAAGTAATATGATATTTAAAAAGTTTAAAATGTTAAATCATCTATTTAATATTAAGGGTTTTTAAATTACTAACCATGTAATTCTTTTTTCAGTAATTTCCATATACTTTATTTTATTATACAAAGGCATAAAAGGTATAATAATAGTACAATAAATAGAGTAATATTATCCTCCAGAAAAATTCTAAAATAAGTCACAAAATTACCTTTTTTTATAATTTTTTGACAAAAAAATAACAAATTCTCATTTTGTATTTAGAATTTTCCACACATATTTTTACATTGTTTACAAAAATGTTCTGATCATAGGTATAATAATAGTATACTACCTTAAATAGCAATATAATGTTATTCATTTCTAAGTTAAGTATTTTAAAATGTCTTTGTTTTGTCAACTTTCATAGATTTTCTTACATTTGCATAATAAGTATATTATAGCAACATGATATTTAACAATGTTTTGAATAATGGATTTGCAATTACCGTTAAGTATTGTTTTGTACAAATTATAAAAAGATTCATGATTTTTTTCAGTAATTTCCATATATTTTCTTTTATTGTATAGTCATAAATATATAATAATAGTGCTAATAATTATATAAATTATAACATAATAAATATACATATTCAATTATAACTAAAATACATATCAAATTCTAAAATTCTAAAATGATACACACCGTTATCATGTTTGATACTTTTTAACAAAATAATAAAAATGCTTCTTTTTTTTATTCATTATTTTTCCACACATATTTTTTTGTAAATTTCCAATTTTGTTATGTTGTAAATAAAACTACATTCTTCAGTATATAAATAGTATAACACAGCTTAAAGTAATATGATATTTAAAAAGTTTAAAATGTTAAATCATCTATTTAATATTAAGGGTTTTTAAATGACTAACCATGTCATTCTTTTTTCAGTAATTTCCATATACTTTATTTTATTATATAAAGGCATAAAAGGTATAATAATAGTACAATAAATAGAGTAATATTATTCTCCAGAAACATTTTAAAATAATTCACAAAAATTACCTTTTTTTATATAATTTTTTGACAAAACAACAACAAATTGTCATATTTTATTTAGAATTTTCCACACATATTTTTACATTGTTTACAAAAATGTTCTGATCATAGGTATAATAATAGTATACTACCTTAAATAGCAATGTAATGTTATTCATTTCTAAGTTAAGTATTTTAAAATGTCTTTGTTTTGTCAACTTTCATAGATTTTCTCACATTTGCATAATAAGTATATTATAGTAACATGATATTTAACAATGTTTTGAATAATCGATTTGCAATTACCGTTAAGTATTGTTTTGTACAAATTATAAAAAGATTCATGATTTTTTTCAGTAATTTCCATATATTTTCTTTTATTGTATAGAGTCATAAATATATAATAATAGTGCTAATAATTATATAAATTATAACATAAAAAATATACATAATAAATATACACATTCAATTATAACTAAAATACATATCAAATTCTAAAATTCTAAAATGATACACACCGTTATCATGTTTGATACTTTTTAACAAAATAATAAAAATGCTTCTTTTTTTTATTCATTATTTTTCCACACATATTTTTTTGTAAATTTCCAATTTTGTTATGTTGTAAATAAAACTACCTTCTTCAGTATATAAATAGTATCAGCTTAAAGTAATATGATATTTAAAAAGTTTAAAATGTTAAATCATCTATTTAATATTAAGGGTTTTTAAATTACTAACCATGTCATTCTTTTTTCAGTAATTTCCATATACTTTATTTTATTATATAAAGGCATAAAAGGTATAATAATAGTACAATAAATAGAGTAATATTATTCTCCAGAAAAATTCTAAAATAAGTCACAAAATTACCTTTTTTTATATAATTTTTTGACAAAAAAATAACAAATTCTCATTTTGTATTTAGAATTTTCCACACATATTTTTACATTGTTTACAAAAATGTTCTGATCATAGGTATAATAATAGTATACTACCTTAAATAGCAATATAATGTTATTCATTTCTAAGTTAAGTATTTTAAAATGTCTTTGTTTTGTCAACTTTCATAGATTTTCTTACATTTGCATGATAAGTATATTATAGTAACATGATATTTAACAATGTTTTGAATAATGGATTTGCAATTACCGTTAAGTATTGTTTTGTACAAATTATAAAAAGATTCATGATTTTTTTCAGTAATTTCCATATATTTTCTTGTATTGTATAGAGTCATAAATATATAATAATAGTGCTAATAATTATATAAATTATAACATAAAAAATATACATAATAAATATACACATTAAATTATAACTAAAATACATATCAAATTCTAAAATTCTAAAATGATACACACCGTTATCATGTTTGATACTTTATAACAAAATAATAAAAATGCTTCTTTTTTTTATTCATTATTTTTCCACACATATTTTTTTGTAAATTTCCAATTTTGTTATGTTGTAAATAAAACTACCTTCTTCAGTATATAAATAGTATCAGCTTAAAGTAATATGATATTTAAAAAGTTTAAAATGTTAAATCATCTATTTAATATTAAGGGTTTTTAAATGACTAAACATGTCATTCTTTTTTCAGTAATTTCCATATACTTTATTTTATTATATAAAGGCATAAAAGGTACAATAATAGTACAAAAAATAGAGTAATATTATTCTCCAGAAACATTTTAAAATAATTCACAAAATTACCTTTTTTTATATAATTTTTTGACAAAACAATAACAAATTGCCATATTTCATTTAGAATTTTCCTCACATATTTTTACATTATTTACAAAAAAATTTTTTCTCATAGGTATAATAATAGTATACTACCTTATAGCAATATAATGTTATTAATTTCTAAGTTAATTATTTAAAATGTCTTTGTTTTGTCAACTTTCATAGATTTTCTTACATTTTCATGATAAGTATATTATAGTAACATGATATTTAACAATGTTTTGAATAATGGATTTGCAATTACCGTTAAGTATTGTTTTGTACAAATTATAAAAAGATTCATGATTTTTTCCAGTAATTTCCATATATTTTCTAATATTATCACCGAAAAAGGCTCTGTTTTGGGGTATTTTTAATAGCAGAATAAATATTGTGGTAAGATAACACTTTGCAACAATCCCGTGTCGTTTGAAGCGTGACCGTGCTGTTGCGTCATCACGCAGCGTCGCCTATCGAGGTCGCGGACGCCAGAGGGTTAACCAAAGATCTGTCTATTCGAGTCCTGGCGTAACGTTTCTGCCTCTGTGAGGACAGCTGCTGCGAGTGAGAAGCAACAACAGCTGTCTGACCCCGCTCGGCCCTGACCTTTGACCCTGCCCCCAAAGGCGGCGCGGAGAGCAGAACGACCGCATGCTGTTCCGAGACCCAGAGAAGGCAAGTTTCTTTTTTATAACCGCTCGGCTGCAGCCACACAGAAAGTCCAAAGACATATAAAGTGACAAATAAAATGTTGTTATGATGCATTGTGATAAAAAGAAGATGTCTCACCTCCTCCGTTCTTGTAGCAGAGGTACGGGAAGCGCCACATGTTGCCCAAGCCGATGATGGAGCCGGCAACGGACAGAATGAACTCCACCTTGTTGCTCCACTGACCCCTCTCCTCCATCTTCTCCTCCGAGGCGGGCAGAGGGTCCACAGTCTGGCTGCCGGTGCTGTTCTGGGCGGCATCGTCTTGGGAGAAACGAGGGCTTGATTCAGGCTATATTGAGCATTTTGGACCATGACAACCTTACCTTTCATTGCACTTGTACTGTATGTCTCACACCCGGGCTTCCTGCAGGGGATTTAGCAGTCAATGCTCACGTTTTAGAATTTAACTTGAGTGCGGTGAGAGAGGGGGGTGGGTTGTAGGAGGAGGCGGGGGCTTCGAACCTTCTCGGCTTAGGCCAGCCTCTGCTGTCTGTCTGTGCAAGAGCAAAGTGCATCACTTGACCGCCTGCCGTGTAAAGCCTCTTTAATACTGTGTCAACATAAAAATATTATCATATACCTACAATATTTATAGTATTATGAATGTGTAAAAAAAATCAGATTTTTTTAAATCAGTTTGTCCAAAAAAAAAAGTATTTTATTACTATATTGTACCTAAAACAGAGTCTTAAAGTGCTGGAAACATAATGACAATTTTCATAATTTGTACAAAAAAACACTTACTGCAAATATATAGTACTAATATTATATATGTTTTGCTGTTTTTAAGACTAATATTAGAAACATATGGAAATTACTGGAAAAAAAATTATAAATGTTTCGCCATTTGTAAAAAAAAAAAAAAAAAAGAAAGGAAAAAAAAAGTTTTTAGATAGATAATTCAACATTTTAGATATATTCTTATAAAATGTGTTGTACTAATATTATAGTGAAGATAATACTATTAATGCAAGAAAATGTGTGGAAATGTATGATTTTTTTTATGTTGATTTGTAAAAAAATAAAAATAATTAGAAATAGATCATTTGAAACATTTTAAAATATTGTATTACTGTAGAATGTGTTATAATACTTTATCAACATGAAACTATTTTTAGATAATTACGACAGTATTTTATTATTATATTAAATTTATGAAAAATAATTTGGAAAATGTATCGTTTGAAAAAAAAAAACTTTAGGTAATTTTAAAAATATTTTAAATTATTATATGTATACAAAACTTGTCATACTTACAATACTTGGTCAACATGAACATATTTCTAAATAACATATAATGTTATTAATACCTGACCACAATATTTATAGGATTATGAATGCTTAAAAAAGTTCTTTTTTTTTATCAGTTTGTCAAAAAAAAAAAGTATTTTATTACTATATTGTACAATTATTGTACCTATAACAGAGTCTTAAAGTGCTGGAAACATAATGGCAATTTTCATAATTTGTACAAAAAAACACTTACTGCAAATATATAGTGCTAATATTATATATGTTTTGCTGTTTTTAAGACTAATATAAAAAACATATGGAAATTACTGGAAAAAAAATTATAAATGTTTCGCCATTTGTAAAAAAAAAAAAAAAAAGAAAGGAAAAAAAATGTTTTTAAATAGATAATTCAACATTTTAGATATATTCTTATAAAATTTGTTGAAGATAATACTATTTATGCAAGAAAATGTGTGGAAATGTATGATTTTTTTAATGTTGATTTGTAAAAAAAAAAAAAAAAAAATTAGAAATAGATCATTTGAAACATTTTAAAATATTGTATTACTGTAGAATGTGTTATAATACTTTATCAACATGAAACTATTTTTAAATAATTACGACGGTATTTTATTATTATATTAAATTTATGAAAAATAATTTGGAAAATGTATCGTTTGAAAAGAAAAACTTTAGGTAATTTTTAAAACATTTTAAATTATTATATTTATACAAAACTTGTCATACTTACAATACTTGGTCAACATGAAAATATTTCTAAATAACATATAATGTTATTAATACCTGACCACAATATTTATAGGATTATGAATGCTTAAAAAAGTTCTTTTTTTTTATCAGTTTGTCCAAAAAAAAAGTATTTTATTACTATATTGTACTATTATTGTACCTAAAACAGAGTCTTAAAGTGCTGGAAACATAATGACCATTTTCATAATTTGTACAAAAAAACACTTACTGCAAATATATAGTGCTAATATTATATATGTTTTGCTGTTTTTAAGACTAATATAAGAAACATATGGAAATTACTGGAAAAAAAATTATAAATGTTTCGCCATTTGTAAAAATAAAAAAAAAAAAGAAAGGAAAAAAAATGTTTTTAGATAGATAATTCAACATTTTAGATATATTCTTATAAAATTTGTTAAAGATAATACTATTTATGCAAGAAAATGTGTGGGAATGTATGATTTTTTTTGTTGATTTGTAAAAAAAAAAAAAAAAAAAAATTAGAAATAGATCATTTGAAACATTTTAAAATATTGTATTACTGTAGAATGTGTTATAATACTTTATCAACATGAAACTATTTTTAGATAATTACGACGGTATTTTATTATTATATTAAATTTATGAAAAATAATTTGGAAAATGTATCGTTTGAAAAAAAAAAAACTTTAGGTAATTTTTAAAACATTTTAAATTATTATATTTATACAAAACTTGTCATACTTACAATACTTGGTCAACATGAAAATATTTCTAAATAACATATAATGTTATTAATACCTGACCACAATATTTATAGGATTAAGAATGCTTAAAAAAGTTCTTTTTTTTTTTATGTTTGTCAAAAAAAAAAGTATTTTATTACTATATTGTACTATTATTGTACCTAAAACAGAGTTTTAAAGTGCTGGAAACATAATGACCATTTTCATAATTTGTACAAAAAAACACTTACTGCAAATATATAGTACTAATATTATATATGTTTTGCTGTTTTTAAGACTAATATAAAAAACATATGGAAATTACTGGAAAAAAAATAATAAATGTTTCGCCATTTGTAAAAAAAAAAAAAAAAAGAAAGGAAAAAAAATGTTTTTAGATAGATAATTCAACATTTTAGATATATTCTTATAAAATGTGTTGTACTAATATTATAGTGAAGATAATACTATTAATGCAAGAAAATGTGTGGAAATGTATGATTTTTTTAATGTTGATTTGTAAAAAAAAACCAAAAAAACAATTAGAAATAGATCATTTGAAACATTTTAAAATATTGTATTACTGTAGAATGTGTTATAATACTTTATCAACATGAAACTATTTTTAGATAATTACGATGGTATTTTATTATTATATTACATTTATGAAACAATAATTTGGAAAATGTATTGTTTGAAAAAAAAAAACTTTAGGTAATTTTTAAAACATTTTAAATTATTATATTTGTACAAAACGTGTCATACTTACAATACTTGGTCAACATGAAAATATTTCTGAATAACATATAATGTTATTAATACCTGACCACAATATTTATAGGATTATGAATGCTTAAAAAAGTTATTTTTTTTTATCAGTTTGTCCAAAAAAAAAGTATTTTATTACTATATTGTACTATTATTGTACCTAAAACAGAGTCTTAAAGTGCTGGAAACATAATGACAATTTTCATAATTTGTAGAAAAAAACACTTACTACAAATACATAGTGCTAATATTATATATGTTTTGCTGTTTTTAAGACTAATATAAAAAAACATATGGAAATTACTGGAAAAAAAATTATAAATGTTTCGCCATTTGTAAAAAAAAAAAAAAAAAAGAAAGGAAAAAAAAAAGTCTTTAAATAGATAATTCAACATTTTAGATATATTCTTATAAAATTTGTTAAAGATAATACTATTTATGCAAGAAAATGTGTGGAAATGTATGATTTTTTTAATGTTGATTTGTAAAAAAATAAACATAATTAGAAATAGATCATTTGAAACATTTTAAAATATTGTATTACTGTAGAATGTGTTATAATACTTTATCAACATGAAACTATTTTTAAATAATTACAACGGTATTTTATTATTATATTAAATTTATGAAAAATAATTTGGAAAATGTATCGTTTGAAAAAAAAAAACTTTAGGTAATTTTTAAAACATTTTAAATTATTATATTCATACAAAACTTGTCATACTTACAATACTTGGTCAACATGAAAATATTTCTAAATAACATATAATGTTATTAATACCTGACCACAATATTTATAGGATTATGAATGCTTAAAAAAGTTCTTTTTTTTTATCAGTTTGTCCAAAAAAAAAGTATTTTATTACTATATTGTACTATTATTGTACCTAAAACAGAATCTTAAAGTGCTGGAAACATAATGACAATTTTCATAATTTGTACAAAAAAACACTTACTGCAAATATATAGTACTAATATTATATATGTTTTGCTGTTTTTAAGACTAATATAAAAAACATATGGAAATTACTGGAAAAAAAATTATAAATGTTTCGCCATTTGTAAAAAAAAAAAAAAAAAGAAAGGAAAAAAAAAAGTCTTTAAATAGATAATTCAACATTTTAGATATATTCTTATAAAATTTGTTGAAGATAATACTATTAATGCAAGAAAATGTGTGGAAATGTATGATTTTTTTAATGTTGATTTGTAAAAAAAAAAAAAAAAAAAATTACAAATAGATCATTTGAAACATTTTAAAATATTGTATTACTCTAGAATGTGTCATAATACTTTATCAACATGAAACTATTTTTAAATAATTACGACGGTATTTTATTATTATATTAAATTTATGAAAAATAATTTGGAAAATGTATCGTTTGAAAAAAAAAAAACTTTAGGTAATTTTCAAAACATTTTAAATTATTATATTTATACAAAACGTGTCATACTTACAATACTTGGTCAACATGAAAATATTTCTAAATAATATATAATGTTATTAATACCTGACCACAATATTTATAGGATTATGAATGCTTAAAAAAGTTCTTTTTTTTTATCAGTTTGTCAAAAAAAAAAGTATTTTATTACTATATTGTACTATTATTGTACCTAAAACAGAGTCTTAAAGTGCTGGAAACATAATGACAATTTTCATAATTTGTACAAAAAAACACTTACTGCAAATATATAGTACTAATATTATATATGTTTTGCTGTTTTTAAGACTAATATAAAAAACATATGGAAATTACTGGAAAAAAAATTATAAATGTTTCGCCATTTGTAAAAATAAAAAAAAAGAAAGGGAAAAAAATGTTTTTAGATAGATAATTCAACATTTTAGATATATTCTTATAAAATGTGTTGTACTAATATTATAGTGAAGATAATACTATTAATGCAAGAAAATGTGTGGAAATGTATGATTTTTTTTGTTGATTTGTAAAAAAAACAAAAAAACAATTAGAAATAGATCATTTGAAACATTTTAAAATATTCTATTACTGTAGAATGTGTTATAATACTTTATCAACATGAAACTATTTTTAGATAATTACGATGGTATTTTATTATTATATTACATTTATGAAACAATAATTTGGAAAATGTATCGTTTGAAAAAAAAAAACTTTAGGTAATTTTTAAAACATTTTAAATTATTATATTTATACAAAACTTGTCATACTTACAATACTTGGTCAACATGAAAATATTTATAAATAACATATAATGTTATTAATACCTGACCACAATATTTATAGGATTATGAATGCTTAAAAAAGTTCTTTTTTTTTATCAGTTTGTCCAAAAAAAAAGTATTTTATTACTATATTGTACTATTATTGTACCTAAAACAGAGTCTTAAAGTGCTGGAAACATAATGACAATTTTCATAATTTGTACAAAAAAACACTTACTGCAAATATATAGTACTAATATTATATATGTTTTGCTGTTTTTAAGACTAATATAAAAAACATATGGAAATTACTGGAAAAAAAATTAGAAATGTTTCGCCATTTGTAAAAAAAAAAAAAAAAAAAAAAGGAAAAAAAAAAGTCTTTAAATAGATAATTCAACATTTTAGATATATTCTTATAAAATTTGTTGAAGATAATACTATTTATGCAAGAAAATGTGTGGAAATGTATGATTTTTTTAATGTTGATTTGTAAAAAAAAAAAATAATAATAATTAGAAATAGATCATTTGAAACATTTTAAAATATTGTATTACTGTAGAATGTGTTATAATACTTTATCAACATGAAACTATTTTTAAATAATTACGACGGTATTTTATTATTATATTAAATTTATGAAAAATAATTTGGAAAATGTATCGTTTGAAAAAAAAAACTTTAGGTAATTTTTAAAACATTTTAAATTATTATATTTATACAAAACTTGTCATACTTACAATACTTGGTCAACATGAAAATATTTCTAAATAACATATAATGTTATTAATACCTGACCACAATATTTATAGGATTATGAATGCTTAAAAAAGTTCTTTTTTTTTATCAGTTTGTCCAAAAAAAAAGTATTTTATTACTATATTGTACTATTATTGTACCTAAAACAGAGTCTTAAAGTGCTGGAAACATAATGACAATTTTCATAATTTGTACAAAAAAACACTTACTGCAAATATATAGTGCTAATATTATATATGTTTTGCTGTTTTTAAGACTAATATTAGAAACATATGGAAATTACTGGAAAAAAAATTATAAATGTTTCGCCATTTGTAAAAAAAAAAAAAAAAGAAAGGAAAAAAAATGTTTTTAGATAGATAATTCAACATTTTAGATATATTCTTATAAAATGTGTTGAAGATAATACTATTTATGCAAGAAGATGTGTGGAAATGTATGATTTTTTTAATGTTGATTTGTAAAAAAATAAAATAAAATAATTAGAAATAGATCATTTGAAACATTTTAAAATATTGTATTACTGTAGAATGTGTTATAATACTTTATCAACATGAAACTATTTTTAAATAATTACGACGGTATTTTATTATTATATTACATTCATGAAAAATAATTTGGAAAATGTATCGTTTGAAAAAAAAAACTTTAGGTAATTTTTAAAACATTTTAAATTATTATATTTATACAAAACGTGTCATACTTACAATACTTGGTCAACATGAAAATATTTCTGAATAACATATAATGTTATTAATACCTGACCACAATATTTATAGGATTATGAATGCTTAAAAAAGTTTTTTTTTTTTTATCAGTTTGTCAAAAAAAAAAGTATTTTATTACTATATTGTACTATTATTGTACCTTAAAACAGAGCCTTTTTTGTAAATATATGAAAATATATGTAAAGTGCTGAAAAAAATAATGAATTTTTTCATAATTTGTACAAAAACACTTACTGCAAATAATACTATACCTTTTTTGCTTTTATATAAGACTAATATAAGAAACATATAGATATTACTGGAAAAAAAAGAAATAAATGTTTTACCATTTGTAAAATTTTTAAATAGGTGATTCAACATTTTAGATATATTTTTTTTATAAAATGTGTTGTACTAATATTATACTGAAGAAGATACTATTTATGCAAGAAAATGTGTGGAAAATGTATGATTTTTTTTCATGTTGATTTAAAAAAAATAAAGAAATAATAATTATAAAAAGATCATTTGAAACATTTTAAAATATTGTATTACTGTAAAATGTGTTATGAAATTCTATCAACATGAAACTCTTTTTAAATAATTAACATAGTATCTTATATTATATTAAATTTATAAAAAATGATTAGAAAAATTTATCATTGAAAAAAATGTTTTAGGTAATATTTTAGGTATATAATAAACATTTTACATTATTATATTCATACAAAACGTGTCATACTTACAATACTTGGTCAACATGAAAATATTGTTTAAAAATGTAACATTGATTTAAAAAAAAAGGTTATAAATAGATCATTTAAAACATTTTTAAATGTTATATACATATAGTATATATAAAGAAAAAGAGAGATAGCGAGAGAGAAAGAAAAAGAAAGAGAGACAAATGTGTTGTACCATTATTATACTGAAAAATATATTGAAAATTAAATGTAATTAAATAAACCTTTTTTTTTTAAATGGATGAAACATGATTTAAAATATTTTTGTTGTAACATTATATTGTTACAAAATGTAGTATACTATTATTATGCCTAAGAACAGAGCTTTTTTGTATACAATCAAAGAAAATGTGTGGATAGTAATAAAAAATAAACAATTTTCTCAATTTGTCAAAAATTTATAAAAACATACTTTAAGATAGTGCAAATTATCTTAGAATTTTTCTAGAGTCTAATATCACTGCCTTTATTATACTATTTGTATACCTTTTATTAGGGGTGTAAAAAAATTGATTTTCAAGTGAGTTGCGATTCTTAATCAATTTTTGAAATAGATAATTTAACATACTGTCAATTTTTTATATTATATTATTATAAAATGTGTTGTATTTTTATACTGAAGTAGATCGTTTTATGTACAATATGAGAGTGGAAATTTATGAAAAATATTACAAATTCAGTATTAAAAAAAAAACACCCAACACAATACACATTTTAAACATACAATAAATTGTTACACTGTGATACTGAGAAATATATTTTTGTTTAATACATAATGTAGCAAAATGTGGAAATGTATGAAATATTTTAATGAATAATTATTAATAAAAAAACAGAGAATTTAAAACATTTTAAATATATTACTATAAAATGTGTTAGACTAAAATACTGAATATACTTTATATGCACAATCTAAGAAAATGTGTCAAAATTCATGAAAAATATTTTATAAAATGTTTGATTGGTAAAATTTTTTTATATTTTTCAAAACATGTTGTAAATATATTACTCTTATACTGAAGATATTTTTATATACTATATAGTGTATGAAAATGTGTGGAAATTTATGAAAAATTATAACTATTTGTAAAAACACTCCTAGAGCGTTGAAATTATTTCAAATAAATTACTCTAAAATGTGTTGTACTACTATACTGAAAATACTTTCTATGCGCAATATAAGAAAATGTGTATATATTTCAAAACATTTTTCAAATATATTACTCTTATACTGAAGAATATATACTTTATATAATATATAATGTATGAAAATGTGTGGAAATTAATGAAAAATTATAATAACTATTTGTAAAAACACTTGAGAGAATTTAAATTATTCCAAATAAATTGCCATAAAATGTGTTATACTACTATACTGAAAATACTTTCTATGCGCAATACAAGAAAATGTGTGGAAATTCATGAAAAATTATAACTATTTGTAAAAACACTTGAGAGAATTTAAATTATTTCAAATAAATTGCCATAAAATGTGTTATACTACTATACTGAAAATACTTTCTATGCGCAATATAAGAAAATGTGTATATATTTCAATTTTTTTTTCAAATATATTACTCTTATACTGAAGAATATATACTTTATATAATATATAATGTATGAAAATGTGTGGAAATTAATGAAAAATTATAATAACTATTTGTAAAAACACTTGAGAGAATTTAAATTATTCCAAATAAATTGCCATAAAATGTGTTATACTACTATACTGAAAATACTTTCTATGCGCAATATAAGAAAATGTGTATATATTTCAATTTTTTTTTCAAATATATTACTCTTATACTGAAGAATATATACTTTATATAATATATAATGTATGAAAATGTGTGGAAATTAATGAAAAATTATAATAACTATTTGTAAAAACACTTGAGAGAATTTAAATTATTCCAAATAAATTGCCATAAAATGTGTTATACTACTATACTGAAAATACTTTCTATGCGCAATACAAGAAAATGTGTGGAAATTCATGAAAAATATTTTTTTCAATGTTTAATTTGTAAACAAATATATATTCCTAAACATTTAATAGATTACTACCAAATGTGTTACACTACTATAAAACTGAAAAATATACTTGTTATGCACAATGTATGAACATTTTTTAAAAAAAGATATTTTTAATCATTTGTAAAAAAAAAATAAAAATCAATAAATAAAACACTGTAGTAACATTATATACTTTTTTTTTTTTTAACCCTAGGACAAATTCAATTTTATGTTTAATGGAGGAAAAATTGAAATTACTGAAAAAAAAAAAAGATAAAATAACATTCTTTTTTTTAAAATTAAGTTGTAATATTTTTTCGCATTTTGGAAATCAATACACCTCTACCCTTCACACCCTTTTTGCGCGACACAAACAGATATACAGAAACTACAACATGGTGTATTCGGTAGACTTGTTTGACTAGGAATAGTTTATTAAAAGGTGAGAAAACAAAAAAAGCCACAATCCATTATTTTAATTGCTTTCAAGCTATGTACATTATAAATAATTCCACTACATTACAACCATTTCTGAAGCTGGAGTCCTACTGACACGAGTGTGGAAGGTTGCAGTATTGCGTTCGATTAAACATGTCGAGTTCGTATTGGAGCTGGTGGATTCTTCTCGAGCTAAAACTTGTGTCGGGTCCAAGGAGGCTGGAGTTTGATGACGCAGGAAGTTGACAACTGTTCCGTCTTGCCGGTGGATACTGGATGGAGTCTCTTTAGGCCTCTCCTAGTGCTAACTGCTCTGCTGGGGCGCCAACGAGCTCGCCGCGTTTAGATGTGCGACGACGGTTGCGGCGCGGGACCACGAGCCGCCGCCGCCGGACGACAGGAGAGCCGGCGTTGCCAGCACCACCACGCTTTCCTCTGCCGCCTCCTCTTCGTCCTCCTCCTCCTCCTCCTCCTTCGCGCCTCCTCCTCCCCCCCTCCTCCTCGGCCCCTTGAGGGAGCAGTCCTCGCAGATGTAGTCTTCGTTCTCCGCCATCTCGCAGGAGACGCCCACGCACACCTGGTGGAACCACTCGTCGCAGCCGCCGTCGCACTGCACCCAGTCCACCTTGACGAGGCATAATTATTAGCGCGTGGAAAACAGACCGCCATCAACATTCATTACGTCACCACCACTGACAGGCCTACCGATCCCAGCGCTCTGATTGGCCGCCGCAGACTGGCCACTTGTTAACTTACTGGTCAGTTAATACGTTACGTGTAACTCTCTTTAAGGTGTTCCAGTGTAGTTATATTCAATAACATTTCCATGATGTCCAAGTGTTTGTTATTAACTCAAACTACTGTACACACAAGGAAAACACGTGTTCAGGCTTAAAAAACTCTTCTGTCAAAGAATCCTATTATTATTCCACGCCCCCCCCAGTAGACTTTTTGGATTATCAATTTATTGTTTTGTATTATAATTAACACATTCCATGATCCCCCCCTCTGTTTCCCCAGGAAACGTGAGCATATAACCCCAATTCTTCGGAGTTTGCACTTGCTCCCTGTTCATTTTAGAATTGATTTTAAATCCTTGCTGTTTGTTTTTAAAGCTTTACATGGACTGGCACCTCAGTATATCTCGGACCTCATCCAAATTTACACACCTGAGGTCCGAGAGCCAGCTCCAGCTCGTGGTGCCCAGGACAAGACTTAAAACCAGGGGAGACAGGACCTTCTCTGTGGTCGGCCCTAAACTCTGGAACACTCTGCCCCTCCATGTTCAAACTGCTCCCACAGTGGAGTGTTTTAAGTCTCGTCTTAAGACCCACTTTTATTCTTTGGCTTTTAACACTACGTGAGTTGTGTGGTCTTCTGTCCTCTGTTGTCCTGTGTGGTTAGGGTTAGGGTTATAAATTGTGATGTCTATTTTACTGTTTTAATTGGTTTTACCCTTTAAAATCGTTTTTAATCATATTTATTTTTTATATTGTCTCTGTATTGGTTTTCTATTCATTTATTCTTTGTTTTTATTCAGTCATTGGTGTAGCATAATATTGTTTTTAATATTATTTTTAATATCGTTTTTAATATTGTTTTTAATATTGTTTTTAACATGGCTGTGCAGCACTTTGGAAACATTCTTGTTGTGTAAATGTGCTATATAAATAAAGTGGATTGGATTGGATTATATAGCAAGGCGCATAAAATAGATGATTTGCAAAAAATGCAAAAATGTGACACTCTTTACCCTCGGGACCAATTTGGTCCAAACATTTTACAGCAAGGGCCGCATAGATTGAAAATTGAAGGCTGCCGGGGGCCACTTTGATACTTAAGACTTAGACTTCGACAAACTTTAATGATCCACAAGGGAAATTATTCAACACAGTAGCTCAGTTACAATGATGGCAAGTCATTTTGTATATTAAAACTAGAGATGTCCGATAATGGCTTTTTTGCCGATATCCGATATTGTCCAACTCTTAATTACGGATTCCGATATCAACCGATACCGATATATACAGTCGTGAATGAACCCATTATTATGCCTAATTTTGTTGTGATGCCCCGCTGGATGCATTAAACAATGTAACAAGGTTTTCCAAAATAAATCAACTCGAGTTATGGAAAAAAAGTCACAAAGTGCATTATTTTTTTTAACATGCCTCAAAACAGCAGGAGGAGGTTGAGGTGGGGGTGGGGGGTTACCGGGGGGTGTATATTGTAGCGTCCCGGAAGAGTTAGTGCTGCAAGGGGTTCTGGGTATTTGTTCTGTTGTGTTTATGTTGTGTTGCGGTGCGGATGTTCTCCCGAAATGTGTTTGTCATTCTTGTTTGGTGTGGGTTCACAGTGTGGCGCATATTTGTAACAGTGTTAAAATTGTTTATACGGCTACCCTCAGTGTGACCTGTATGGCTGTTGAGCAAGTATGCCTTGCATTCACTTGTGTGTGTGAAAAGCCGTAGATATTATGTGACTGGGCCGGCATGCAAAGACAGTGCCTTTAAGGTTTATTGGCGCTCTGTACTTATCCCTACATCCGTGTACACAGCGGCGTTTTAAAAAGTCATGCATTTTACTTTTTGAAACCGATACCGATCATTTCCAATATTACATTTTAAAGCATTTATCGGCCGATAATATCGGCAGTCCGATATTAACGGACTTCTCTAATTAAAACCAATACAATGGTCAATCAATATATGTTAAACTATCTAAACACAAAATCCTTATCTTCGCTTTGTGTTATCACTAACAAAGCATTTTCTGCGTAATTTTGCCCTAATTTAAGCATATAAGCAAAAAAAATGGCTAAATGGAGTAAAAAAAATACAACTACTACAGCAACACCAAAATAATCAGACCGCGCAGTTCAGTATCGTGACCTCTGATTGGCTCAGCCTCAGGTACACTCATAACATTAGCATGCTATGTTTTTCAGCTAATTTTTACAGTTGAACACCTCACTCATTTAACTTAGTACTTGAATCATGCTAACAGTTAACATGCTAGCCATGCTAACATTTATGTGCTATTTTTTTCCGCCAATTTTGCAGCCGAACACCTCAGAGTCATATGACCTGGTACTTGACATATTCTAACTTTTAGCCTGCTAACTTTAACATTCTAGCATAACATTTAACGTGCTAACTTTTTTAGCCAATTTTGCAGCCAAATGCCGAAGACTCATAAGTTGGTACTTGACACATGCTAACTGTTTGCATGCCAATTTTTTAGCCAATTTTGCAGACAAATACTCTAGGGTCATACGACTTGGTACTTGACACACCCAAACTGTTTGGATGCTAACATAAGTGTGCTAACTTTTTTAGCCAATTTTTCAGCCAAACACCTCAGTCGTATATGACTTGGTACTTGACACATCCTAACTGTTAGCCTGCTAATGTTAACAATCTAGCATACTAACATTAGTATGCTAACTTTTTAGCCAATTTTGCAGCCAAACACCTCAGTCATATATGACTTGGTACTTGACACATCCTAACTGTTAGCCTGCTAATGTTAACAATCTAGCATACTAACATTAGTATGCCAACTTTTTAGCCAATTTTGCAGCCAAAAACCTAAGACTTCTATAACTTGGTACTTGACACATGCTAACTGTTTGCATGCTAACATTAGTGTGCTAAAACTTTTTTTAGACAATTTTGCAGCCAAACTCCTCAGTCATATATGACTTGGTACTTGACACATCCTGTTAGCCTGCTAGAGTTAACATTCTAGCATATTAACATTAGTGTGCTAACTTTTTTGGCAATTTTGCAGCTGTACACCTGAGTCATATAAATTGGTATGACACATGTTGGCATGCTAACTTTTTAAGATATACTTACATGCGTACACTTCATAGTCATATGATTGTTACTTGATGCATGCTAACGTTAGAATTTAAGTTTGGCTTGCACGTTTCAGCGGCTTGCACATTTCAGCATTCAAATGCAATTTCTCCCAAAATTGCATATTCTAGTTTTTTGTGTAATATTCTAATCCGGGATGTTTTAATTTTGTTTTTTGAATGTGTCGCGGGCCAATAAAAAACAAGCTGCGGGTTGCACTGTGGACAGCCCTAGTATATACTGTATGGTATTCCTAATAAATCAACCTAATGGCCAGGGAGGGACTGTTAAATATATACATAGTGTAATCGCTGACGTTTATCACTACATGTAAGGAGTCACATGCTCACTTCTGACCTCTGTTAACATGTAAACCATGCTTGTGTCTATCAATCATTTAGTGCAATGTGACTTCGTGTCAACACCAACATGATGATACATGTGCAGTTCAGCTGCTAAGTGCTCACCTTGTCTTTGCACGGTCTTTGACAGTTTTTGGCCGCGCACACAGCGTTCTCGTCGTTGGAGTCTTCAGCCCCGGACCAATCGTACTTGGAGGGAATGTCCAGAATCTTCTTCTCTTTCCTCTTGTCCAGCCCCTCCCTGATGGCCTCCGCCTTGGCGGCCGCTTTCTCTTTCCTTTTCCTCTCCTTCTCCTCCTTGGCTAAACGTTTGGCCAGTTGCTTCATCTCGCGGTTCTTCTCCAGGCCCAATTTAAGCTTCTTCTTCTTGGTTTTACCCCCGAGGCCGAGCTCCAGGCCGGCCCTTTTCAGTTCCTTGGATTTGGACGGCCGTACGTCCCCCAGGACCGTGGTGGTCATCAGCATGTGGTGGTGATGGTGGTGGTGGTGATGCTCGCCTCGCTCTAACTTCCGCTTCCTCTTTTTATCGGAATCCTTGATCTTGATTTTCAGCGACTTATCCATCGGATTGTCGTCCGGCTGTGGAGAAAAAGACAATCTAGAAAAATGTAGCAGGGATACTAAGTAGTATAAGTAGAAGTTCCCTACGTCCATGACCTGGAGGAACCGCTCCTCCAATGGTGGATGTGTGGCCTGCAGGATCCTCCAGATGTGCTGGGTCTCATCCAGGGACACCTCCAGCAGGTCGCCCAGCATCATCAGCTCCTCCAGCTGGGCTTTGGCCTGTGGAGACAACTCAAGCACGGGTGGCTCCAAGCTGCGGGGTACCAGAGGGGTCTTCCGGGGCTGCTTCCTTGGCGTTCCCACATCTGCAACATTTTTCCAGTCATGAGATATTCAGGATCGCTGACACAAAACGCAGAGAAGACTAGCCTCGCTTTTAGGACTGGACATCATGGCCGATTTCCCAAATCGATTCATAAGGT
>NC_084742.1:5301286-5366286 GCF_033978785.1 Entelurus aequoreus | reverse complement strand
GGAATTTTGTGATGTAAACAGACGACTTAATAGCTGGCCACAATGGTGTCCCAATATGTCCGCAGAATCCGTGACGTCACACGCAAACGTCATCATACCGAGACGTTTTCAGCAGAATATTTCGCGGGTAATTTAAAATTGCACTTTACTAATCTAACCCGGCCGTATTGCCATGTGTTGCAATGTTAAGATTTCATCATTGATATATAAACTATCAGACTGCGTGGTCGGTAGTAGTGGCTTTCAGTAGGCCTTTAAATGGGTGTAATTTTGAATGTTTTTATGGTGCATGGACATTTTGTATAATGTCTACAAAGTTCAGTGAGCAGGTCGTGTTTTGTGTGACTATGTCTGTTGACAGTTTGTGTTAGTTGGATTATTTTTTTGCACCATGACTAGGGAAGGTTGTTAGCATTGGGTTGTATAGGAAAAATGCTGCACATACCTCCATTCAGAGCATTAAAGGTTATTGACCTGAATTGCTCATGGTGTCCAATAGATGGCGACATAGTATCAGCATCATAATTGTCAGACTATTAAAATTAATGCGATTTCCCTGTGGGTAAGATTTCTTATAAAACTCATGACGTCTCGCAGGCCAAATTGATGACGTCGGTGGGCCGCAGTTTGAACATCCCTGATCTCGAGACTTAAACGTTGAAAGTAAAAAAAAAAATGTATGACTTATTTTTTTAGCCCTTTTATGAACAGCCCTTTTGGATCCCCGATAATGTTAGTGGGATTTTTTTGTTAAAAACTGTCATTGCTCAAAAAGTAATAATGCATTAAAATAAATGTTGTTATGGATTATTGCCCTATTTAAAGGGGAACTGCACTTTTTGTTTTAGAATTTTGCCTATCATTCATAATCATTATGAAAGACATGACGACGGGTGGATTTTTTTTTTAATGCATTCTAAATATTAAATAAACTTAAATAAAATTATAGGATAGTTATACTTTAAATAAAGACAAGAAAAGCACGCTATTTGTAGACGGTGGGTGCAACAACAGCAACAAACATGGCATCTTAGACGCAAAGTTAAAAAATCATGAGATGCAACCTTACCCGAGCAAAAACGATGCATATTTATCTGGAAGAGTCTGGATACCAATTTCCTTGATTCAGCCACACACAAAGAAGTTGTAGACCTCCATGCTTTTCCAAGTTTCCATCTGTTTTGTCGTGTAGAATGGTGTCCGGAGCACAATCGTTAAATATGTCTGGGAACGCGACCAACGTAATCCTTGATATCACTCGACAAATCTTTTTTTTAATAAGTATAGGAATCTATTCCGTTGCATAGTTTGATTTTTTGCTGGTATCTGCTTTTTGCAGGAATAGTTCAGCCTCTTTTATACTCTGATAGTTTGTGCGCTACAACAGCCATCTTAGCTTGGTCAACCACCACTGGTTTTCACTTCTGGAAAGAAGTCACGTGTCGAAATACCAGCGGTTGGCAAGCTGGGGGAAACCCTGACAATTTTGTTTAGTTTTTTTCTTCATCGTAAAACACTTTGAACAATTTAAACTTCCGCCAAGTCTCAAAAGTGATTTTTCTGTGCGATTTTAAAATGAAAAATTAAATTGTATTGCAACATTTTATCCACTGCAAAATTGCACCAAGGTATTGATTCTTCAAGAGCAAAATAGTAACAGTGAATATGGAAGCTATTCATCTGGGAGTCTTATTTTCTCAGCGCAATCAGACAGGATTAACACACAGCAATTTTATTGTGAAGGCTAGAAGTTTGCACTTGTTTTTTCTGGCGCACTTGACACTGCTCTGCGTGGGAGACGAATACTGTATGTAAACAAAATAATAATAACAGTTTTAGTCAGATTCATACGTTGCATTATTGCAACGTAGTATAGTAGCATGGCTGCACGAGCCGAAACAAATATTTGCCAACAAAGTTGCAATGGCTTCTCTTCCTGTTTGTAGTTTCATGTTAAACGGAGAATCGGGTGATAATATCATGTTACTAAGTCGCTTACTTTCTCTTGTTACTTTTCTTGTTGTTGGCAGCTAATGTTAGCATAGTCAGCACACTGCTGCTGCTGCTGCTGCTCCATGCCCAAGACTACATTTGGTGATAATCAATGCTATGCCTTGTGAATTGATATTGCTAAAAATTTAAAGATATAAATCAATTATTTAACCCAGCCCTACTCACTTTGCACAACGGACTTGGAGGCTGACGAGTAGGCGTGTTCGGCGCAGAAAGAGGGTGTAACTGTCGGCCACATGTGACTAACCACCTCCTCGGACTTGACGGGGATCTCATCATCACAAAAAAGGTAGGGCTTGACTTCCCCTGGGTCCTGGTAGGAAGGAGACATGAAGATTTAGGGGTCTAAGCCAAGCCTTCGCTTATTCCAGAAGCTCTACACCTCACCTTCATGTCGTATCCATATGTCTCCCTGATGTCCTCATCCGAGTCGGTCTCCTCGTCATCGTAGTCCACAGACTGGCGAGGTGATGTGGCTCTGCTAAAGCCAGACTGCTGGAAGGTCTGAATGTGCCCCTAGGCAAAGAAAATAAACACATAGATCCCCAGAAATCATCTGTAATGAAAGATCTGCCGCATTAATATGCTCGTACCTGCAGGTCAGGATTGGCGGCTGCTTTCTGCAGCTCGGCATTGATGATCTTCTCCGTCTTCTCCCGGGCAGCTTGCTCCACCATGCGTTGGCTTAGTACGGACAGCTTGGCCAGAGCGGACGACAGTTCATCAGTAGCTAGAGCTTGACGTGCTCGGTCCTGGTTGTAAGTAAGTAGATATAAGGGTTACGATACAATTCAAACAGGATATATTGTAAAAACAGAACAAATCTATAAGTTTCGAAACAGAGTAGGAACGATTCGATTCTGTTAACATTTGTTGACGAAGACTTTCGGGTTTTCCACCTTCGATATGATACCAATATTGAAGCCTTCTGTATTGGCCGATACCGATATTGATCCTATACTGAAATTATTTTGTAGTGTAGAATGTTTGATCATGTGAAATTACTCAAACAGAGAACAACGGTAGGTATGAAAAACACTAACCTATTTATAATTAACCGCCTGGAGTAAACTTATGCTGTCTAAATTTAATTAGTTCTTAGGTGACACCTAAGGGCCACAATAATTCGTTAAGTTAGCTTATGATGCAGTAAGGTAAATGATGCTAATATTTTTTTAATATACGCTTCTGCCTTGGACTTTGTATTTGTAAGAAATATGTAACTAAAATGATTTGTTTATGTTGGCAAATGTGGTATTTTGAACTGCAATATTCTTAAATTAAGGACATTAATTAAGTATGTCTAGCTTGTGTGTGCTCTTATGTGCTTAGCTGTTGTGTAGCTGCTAGCCTATAGCCTTACCATGTTTAATGTCTTCACTAAAAATAGGAAAAGACAAAGCTTGTGTGCCTTTTAGAGGACATTTAGCTGTTGAGTGTTGCACAAGTAGGACTTGTTGTATTTGAGTCTCATATCAGAGAGTTGGGATGTTTTTTTTTGGGACACCCTTAGTAGACAATCTTTTTTACATACTGTACATACACACATCCATACTTACAAGCGTTGTTTTGAAGACAAACTGTGGTTGCTACTCTTGCGCAATGCCTGCTCCATTCTTGTACACCAGTTTAATCTAAAGATTCTGCTATTGATGCAGCCGAATCGCTTGCTTGTCAAACCGGATATCCAGTCGTGTTGGTTTATCTTTTATAACCCTAATTTGTACTGTTGTAATTTTGAATCCATACCTGCCAGCTCATGGCCCTCTCAGTCAAACACTGAAGGGCCTCTCCTTCTGGAAGACGCACCGGAAGCTTCTGCAGCGACACCAGCAAAGACAGGATGGTCTCTAACCTGGGCCGTCTCGACCTCTGACACAGCGGGCACAGAAATTTAGAGTCCTTGCTATTGCTTTGCCAACCAACGCCTATCTTCTTTTGCGACCCCGTCTTAGGCAGAGGCACGCACACGCCGTGGAACCAGTCTTTGCAGAGCTCGCACTGCAGCATGAATCCGCTTGCAGTCTTGCGACACAAGCAGAACTTGACTTCCTCGATGCGGTCTGCCATGGCCATCTTGGCCAGGTTGGCGGCGCGGAGGGAATGGATGGCCTCCATCTCTTTTTGCTCCTTTGCTTTGAAGGCGGCGACCACGACGGAGGGGTCTCGCACCTCCTCTCGGCTCTCATCCAGTTCACTCAAGGCGTCGGGATCGAAGCCTCCTCTCTCCTTCTCCATGAGCTCCCTGACTCGCTTCCGCTTGCTCTTGCTGTTCCCGTAGACGCCGACGTCCACACGAGGACTGAGGACCTGAGAGGAAAATATCAATTATTACACATGTAATGTTTGCACCACTCAATGGTAAGGATGGGTACACACATCAGGGGTGACCAAAGTGCGGCACGGGGCTAATTTTTTAACGGCCCGCGGCACATTCTAAAAATGCTATATTAAAAAAAGCCCAGAAAAAACATACAGAGGGGAATAAAAGAGCAAACGGGTGTAAAAGTTGAATATCATAGTAAAAAGTTTAAATGTTGACGCTCACATCACAAAGCTGACATGCAAGCTATTTATTTTTCCTAAAAAAAACCTTCTGTAAATTCCGGACTACAAGCTGCTACTTTTTTTTCTACGCTTTAAACCCTGCGGCTTATTAAACAGTGTGGCTAATTTATGGATTTTTCTTCGCTGACGGTCAAATAGTTTAAGAAAAACAAAGCAATGACACTGAATAGATGTGTTATTGTTTGTGCTAAGGTGCCATCTTTTGGATGAGCTCGGTCACTGCGGGTTGCATTGCCCTTCATTTTAGACTGAGCTTTGAACCGGAAATAGAAGTGCTGTTCTATCTGCTAGTCATCCATAGTGTTTTTACTTGTATGGATTCTTCATTCATCACTTTAAGCAATGTTTGTAAGTTGTACAATACAACAAACAATTTTTACTTATTTGTGATGTCTGTTAAGAGCTTTTTCATGGATATTTGTATGTGCTATTGTAATGTAATTAAGCTAGCGTCGTTAGTTTTAGCTAATATGCTAACACATTTATGATGTTTACGGATGTCTTTGTTAGTATTATTAACTTACAATGGCATTATTTTTGATTATTTTCAATTTTGTTAATTTACCAAACGGTTACCGTGGACTTATTGAGTATGTTTAGCTGAATGGAGAGCTAAATTCTACAGTTAGTGTGTCAATGAGGTTTGTTTAGTTTGATCAGCTGTTTTACTGCCGTGTTAGAGACACTGTTTGGAAACAATTAAGGTATGTAAATATACATTTTCAAAATATTTCTGTGTGAATAACTCATTTCACACGTACGGCTAATATATGGAAAACAATTTTTTCCTTCTAAAAATTAGCGGCTCCGGCTTATATACCGGTGCACTCTATAGTCCGGAAAATACTGTATATATTCTGGTTTTGAAAATAAAAAACATAAATCCACATCCTTTGATTTTCCAGTGTGTGTCTCTTACTGGAAACATTTTTACATATTTACAGACACAAGTACCATTCGGTGCTTCTGAAACGGTGCCAGTGCTTAAAGGGTAATAAAAAATTAAAAACATAAAATATTTCACATTTCACATCACATGACAACCTCTGAGGAAGGCAACAGTTGTAGCCGAAACCGTCAGGTACGGAAGTAAACACACAGGTCTGGCTATAAGAATAAGAAATTGCATATAAAAATGTTGTTGAAAAATAATGCATTTTTATTTTTAAGGATTTTGTGACTTGAGAGTTGCCCAGAATTGTACCGGTAATTAAGATACTTTCAAAATGTAAATAAAATGTTAAATAATAAATCCAACAATATGGAATACAAAACAAAGCATATTGTCAAATTATCACAGCGAAACCAGAACAATTACAGAACAGTGAATGTGCAAAAACAAGCTTATGTAAGCTATTTTACTGTGACCCTTATTTTTTCAGATAGGATTTAGCATGCAGGCCTTTAATTGTGAAGGCCAGAAGTGTACTGTTGGTCTTTGGGGCTCTTAACCATCGCTGTGTTTTGAAAAGAGACGAGACGAGGTTGTGTTCAGATAAAAAGTCGAGTTCCTGCCTGCCGTCCATTTTTCACATCAAGTTTGCTTTTTCATCTGCTTGATAGTTTTTCTGTTGTTTTCCTGTGTTTAGTGTTTCTTCCTGACTAGCGCGCTTATTTTTGTTCCACTTCCTGTTTTGGTTATGTTATGTTTTTGCATGACTCCAGCACTGTTTCAGAGCACTATTTCAGAGCGCTGTTTTCCACACATGCTCTTGATTAGGAATCACGTGAATCACCCGCCTCTGATCACTAATCGAAAGGGTTTATCAGTCAGTGTCGCCTTCCTTGCGACATCTGTTCATTTGTCTATTGTGACTACCGTATTTTCCGGACTTTAGAGCGCACTGGTATACAAGCCGCACCCACTAAATTTTAGAAGAAAAATATTTTCCATATATTTACCATACTATAAGCCGCAGATACATGTGTTGTGAAATGAATTATTTACACAGATATATTTTCTGAATGTTTATACCTTAATTGTTTCCAAACTGTGCCTATAAGACGGCAGTAAAACGGACGATCAAACAAAACAGAAAAGTCATTGTCATAGACCCACGAGCTGCGAAATTTAGCTCTCCTATCAGCTAAACAAACTCAATAACTTCACTACGACATTTTGGTGAATTTACTGAGGAATTTTTTAAACTGAAACAATACAAAAATAATGCCATTGTAAGTTAATAATACTTGCACCGACACTCGTAAATGTGTTATCATATGAGCTAATGCTAACGACGCTAGCTTCATTACATTATGATAGCACATACAAATATGTGTGAAAACACTCCTACAGACATAGCACGGTTCAGTAAGTACCGGTAAACATTATTTTAGTTATATTGTAAAACTTACAAACGTTGCTTGGAGTGATGAATAAAGAATACATACGAGTAGAAACGCTTTGGAATATTGAAAGACGGAAAGGCACTTGTACTTTTGGTAAAAAGCTCTAAAAAGAAGGGCACCGTATCACCTGCATTAAGCAAAGTCATCCAAAAATGGCACCATAGCACAAACAATAACACAACTCTTCAGTGTTTTCAGGGGTTTTTTGCATTATAAAAAAAGTAGCGGTCTGGTTACTATTGTGCACGCACAACTTTCAGTACCCGTCCCTACTCAATGGCAGGTCCTTGTCTCACCTGGAGTAGCGTGTATGTTGAGTTCTTCTTGAGGAACGTGCGTGCTGTCCTCTCCCTCCAGGCTCGCGCTGAAGCCACCTGAGATTCCACCTGGGCCAGCGGGTCAAGTCGGACTGGGATGGAGCGTCCCCGTGCCAGTAGGCTTTCCAGTTGCTCCAGGTAGGCGTAGCTGCCACCACTCTGTGTATGGACAAATGGCTTCTTTACACGTGCAAATTCATTATTCTGGCATTAACGAGAATGTAGTCTATACCTGAATAGCCTCCACCTTGGCTGTCCACTCTTTGGCTTTCTGCAGGGCCTCTCGTAGAGCCAAGATATTAGGTAGGTATGCTGGAATGTTCCTGGCCTCCAGCACGATACTTTCTAAGGTCACGATGCCGTGTCGAGGCCTTGTTCAATAAAGACAAGAGAGGAATGACTTTAAAAGCTACAGTAGTTTGTGTGTATTTGAAAGTCTAGTGATACCTGGCCTGCAAGCAAGCACGAGCCTTGTCCTCCCATCTCTCTGAGACTGTCAAGATCTCCTGCAGCTCAGCCATCGCCTTCTCCACAGCGTGATGGGGCGCCAGGCCCACCCCGGAATCGATCAGCTTCTTCATGAGCTCCAGAGTGACGCGATGAGGCTCCGTCAGGGTGATGCGGACCTGGTGTGTGACACGGATGTTACGCGCAGCGTTTAGGACAACCTAAGTAATCGTAATTAGAGGCAAACCTCATCAAGCCAACGAGCCTGCTGGAGCTCCTGTTTGAGCCGGGGGAGCTCAGGTAGCTCCACATCAAGGCCACTGCCGAGGTCCAATAGGGCCTGGAGCTTGGAGGAGTCGGGCAGCTCGTCCACTAGCGCCACCTGAGCTCGCTCATGGAAGTCCTCCACATTCTCCAGCAACTCCTGTGAAAATATAATACAGTGATACATCAACGTTTCTCATACATTCATTTAATTGTGGCAGCCTGCCCTATATAGAAGTTGGGATTGTAACTCTTCTTTTTAACACACCTCTTACGCACATACCACAGCTGACTTCTGCTGACCATGCATATTTTCATCAATATTGGGATATATCAGACATACAATGAAGTGTACATTATCTTTAAAAATCACGGAACCCTGAAAACGTCATGCTTTTTATTTATTTAATCGCATATGCAAATTATATTGTCAAAAGGAATATTTCCCTACCTTTGAGCGAAATGGAAGGCCTTAGAAGCAACTAGCTTTGGCCTTGGTTTTGCAAAAAAAAGATAAAAACAATGATATCTTACCCTTTTTCTTATCCAGAGAAACACGCACATATTATTTCCTCGAGTTTTAATGGTGTTAGAATGTACAAGGTGCGGCGAGTGAATGTGGACAAGAATGTATGTGTGGTTAACACATACGCCAAGTTAACTTTTGGTTTCAATCTCCGCCAAGGAACAAAAGCCTATGTTGAGAGCAACCATTTTAGAGAAGGCTCCAGCCTTTAGACAACCTGGTTTCCGGCGCTGGTATTGCTATTGCTTGTACTTCTTTTTTGTAGAATAAATTGTTAATCTTCAATTCTAGTCCCATCTCTTTATTTACATAACCTTAGAATAACTCTTCCCTGTAAAAGGGAGGGTTCCAATAATATGTAAGACGCAAGCTCACGTCTACTGCTGCATGAAATTTAACTGTCACACGAATGTCAATAACTTTATTTTCTGTTGCTAAATCAGGTTTAAAAACATGAGATAACGTCATACATTTTTAAAGACACAAAATAAAAAAATCAGTTTTACACATCCACACACGAACAAATATTTTTGAATCACGGCAAATTACACGATGATGATTAGCCCCCGCGACCCATTCCACAGATACAATCTTGTGGGAAACACTGTATATGTTCATTTTCAGTCAGTCAGTCCGTGTTGCCAAATTAGTTTATGTATTCATGTTTATGGCCGCCCTTTTAGACAGTTAAATAGTTGGGCATGCGCAACATAACCGGCGTAAACAATATACTGCGGCTCGCCGCAATCAAAAAATAAATACATTTTTGTATTTTTTTTTAGATTTTAATATACAAAAAAGTAGCACTTCATCTTACAGATATGTGAATAATTTAAAAGGACTATTTAAATGTCTGCCAAACTAAATTCCAATATTCAGGGAGGGCAGGACGACATATATGTAAAATATACCAGGGGTGCACAAAGTGCAGTCTGTGTTACATTATAACAATAAAATAAAGAAAAACAATATGATAATAAAAATTATATAATGTAACAGTGTTGATACTTATATGTACTAATAATACAAATTTGTTTTAAAATTGGTTAAATTTTTAACCTTTTTCAAAAATACATGTCATAGCCAGCAATGCAAATTATGTAAGGATGTCACATTAACACGCCTCCACCATGTCCTGGTCACACCTCCACCGCTACAAATAAAATTGCCAATCTGCGGGAAACACTTTACTGTATCAAAAAATATACTACATGGTTGGGAACATTCTTAAATCTGCATTGATGCTTTGATTTATCATGGAAGTTAGTAGGGCTTGACCTTGACTTGTCGGGCCTGGCTGATGATGCAAGGCAGCCTGTAAAGCTGCTCCACAAAGGCCTTCAGCTCGTCCACAGTTAGCTTGCTGCGGGTCCGGCTGTTCTCAGAACGCAGGCGGTTACTGTGAAGTCAAGTAAAAACAAGTCACTTTGTGTTTGCCAAGTATCCTACATGGTCTGTACATTGCTTGTGTACATGGACGTCAGCCTACCTGTGTCTCTGTTTGCGACTGAGCAGCAGCTGGGCTACAGAAGAGCACGTCTCGGCCTCTTTCACCATCTCCCTCAGGCGGCGCAATAGAGAATTCTCAGGGTACTTCCTGTCCTCGGCATCCTCCAGCAAAACTTTGAGCTCAATAAGATCTGTGTGTGAAAAAAGGGACATAAACACATATACAAACAAGTTAAAAGAGTCAAATTATGCAAAACCAACTTTTATTGACTGATGGTACCCGTTTTTGTGTATTTGGGGTCCCTTTAAGTACAGAAAATTAAAATTTGAACTATTGTAAACTATCTGTTTGAGATTTGCCATGACTTATGACATATGCCAACATCAGCGGATATCTCCATACATAGAAAATGTTTTCCTAGTTTCTTTGAGTTTGCCATGTTTAAAATTAATATTTTAGTAATATCTTGTCATAACATTTTAGTCTAAGTAACAGTTCTCATCTGATTTATGTTGTAATGCTTCTATAGGGTATTTTTTGTCCCAAGATAAAGACACCATTATGGCCCTGATACATTCCTGGAGTCTGGTGGGGATATCTCTAACCCCCCACACCTTAGAGCATGAGAAAAAGACTGCTGTGATGTTGGAAGAGCACTAATTTATATTGTATTTATCTTTTGGTCATGGATAACTCTTTAAATGTTTGTTTTTTGTGATTAATACTGCTTTACCCAATGTTTAATCAAAACATTTCTGTTTTAGCTAGTATCCCAATCAGATATAGTCTGTTTTGTTCATCCTCCTCCCTCTTCTTTCCCCACCCAGGATGGGACACTTTGCTTGAACCCCTCCTTGTTCTCCCATTCCCAAAAGCAATGTAAGGATCTGAAAGTTTTCATTGTCTTCCTTTTTCTTCGCATCCTTATTTCTGTCAGCAGCGTAAAACGTTCTCCTTTGTAAACTGATGTTCTTTAAGATCTCGAATAAACACTTAAAAGAACTTAGCTTTCTCTGGACATTTCTTTATTGAATAGGAAAAAATCCTAAACACCCCTAAAGCTAAAATGCTCTGTTATTGGTTATATATCAACCAGTGCAGCTCTCTACACATCCAGCCAGTTATGAAAAAGTAAGAAGTGCCTGTTTTACTTTTGTGCTTCGGGACAATGTACCAACTCGGACATGAAGCACAGAGACCGGCTTTATTGTCCCAGGGAATATACAGAAGGATTTACCCAAAACTACATTTTGGGTAGTACCTGCTTGTCAATGGTATATTCTTATGCTTATTATGTCATTTTTAATGCTTTTTTATTTATTTTATTTTTTCTAAACCTTGCATGCCAGTGTGTTTTTCTATTCTTGTAAACTACTGGAAATGTGAATTTTTCTGGGAGATGAATAGAGTATCTATGTTAACTCCAGAGACATTTAATACAATTTATAGCGACGGTGGATACAATGCAACGGTAAGTCTAAACTCAGTAGATATATGACGATTATCTGATAATTAGCATCCTTGGGACCATTGCTATTATAAGCAAATAGCAAGTAGGACGTTGACAAATGTTGTTACAGTGTTAGGGTTTAGCATACATTGTTAGCGTTTTGTATTACATTTTAACAGTCTTGTTTGTCTGTACTGCGCTATGTAACTCCTACTACATTACTCAGTGTCTGGCCGCACACTAGGAGGTGGGAAAAATGATCAATTCTAAATGAACAATTTATGTGATGATGGCCAAATGTCCAAATATGTATTATTTCTGTATGTTAAATAAAGTAATACAGACTCTTCTAAAAGGTGCCATAATGCTAATGATCTTTGAACAATAGTTCTAGGTTTGGTTCTGACTAACCATGGGAAAAACATTACCTAACATTCTTTTAACGTTATGTGATAGCTGTGTTAGAGATCATAATATCCATACAATCCGGTCACCGGCCGGCAATACTTTCAGCGATAAATATGAATGAATAGCTAGACAAAACATGCTTTGGAGCTGCAAGTTTATGGCAACTGGGGCCAACGTGTCTGAGCATTTTGTGGTTTTAAAATGCACAAAAATTAAATCAAGGATGCTTGCGCACCAAATAGGGACTTTTATTTATTTTTGCAATTAGCAGGTGGCTTGAAGATGGGTCTGCAGAGCTAAATAGATGCAAAATTTAGACCAAAGCCCCACCATGTTATGTAGGCCACAAGGACGTAGGTAAAATATAAGCTAAAAATTGTCATATGACCCCTTTAAGGTAAGGGTGTAGCAGTCAGGTACACACCTTTCTTGTTCTTCTGGTCTGCTGACAAGGCCTCACTGACCCTCTTTGCCCACGTGTCATATGACTGTGCACGATTCTTCACACCATACATCATGGCCGGAAAGTCGTCCAGATCATAGCGATACCTGAAAACAGAATATAAAGATATGAAGTGGACGTTCGCAGGCTGTTAGAAAAATAAGACCTGACCTGAGGCACTTGTTGCTCAGAGGACAGTCACAGAGATCTGCTGCATGATGGAGACAAACCAGGCGATCTGGACTACAGGAGCAAGTCAGCGCAGACAGGAAGCAGGTGGTCTTGCACTTGTGGCACTGGCGTTCATCATCAGGCACCAACTCAAAAACCTCCTGCTCAGTGGACAGCACACCCTGCGGGCAGAATGGACGCCATTGTAACTAGGAAGATACAAATCATCAACAAAATAGCTTACCATTTCTTGTACCGCCTTCCTGAGCTTTGTCTCCTCCTCCAGCATCTCCCCCATCTCTTTGACGACAGCGGCGGCGAGCTCCACATCGAGGCTCTCCGGGTCGGCTGCCATCTTGCACAGCAGCTCGTCGTGGGAGAAGACGCAGTAGCGTCGCAGGCGCCGGTAGTGGGCCACGCACTGGCGGCCCATTGGGAGCTGCGGTACAAGAAAAAAAACATGCGTGACGACTGTGGGGGAATTAATTTCTCTTAATGGAGCAAGAATTTCTGTCTCACCCAATCAGCCGTGCAGAAGTTAACAGCTTCTGCAAAATTGTAGCCCTGGTTGAAGCCACTGTGGTACGCTCTTGGGAAGGTCACCACAAACTCCCCTGCACACTGATTGGTCCTGTACACCTGAAGGAAAGGACATCCAAACATGTCATTCAGAAGCAGTATATTCATGAATGAATAACGGTCTGCACAGCACATTGTAAAAATAAAATGACAAACAAAAAGTGGAATTAAAGAGGTGTAATGCAAAGACAAAAAGTTGAAATGTTGACACTGACAACACAAAGCTGTCACACAGGCTGTTTTTTCCTTAAAACTGTCGTTACATTTTTTTTTATATTTTATTAAATTATTGACCTTTTCAAGGCTTAAATTAAATCATACATTACATTTTTGGGAACATATTGCATGTTTTGGGGTTTTGCCATATAAAAACATAGGATTTCTTTGATAAAAAGGGCATAAAAGTAAAAATAATAACTTTCAATCTAAAAGTTGATCGAGAGATTCAAGCATTGAAAGTAAAAAACAAAAATTATATATGAAAATTCAACCAAAAGCTTGTGGATGGCTACCAAATGCACCTTATTGCAGTGAAACTTGCCAAGGGACATGTAACCAAATATAAACAATGCTGTATACTTTTGACCCAGCAGATTTGGTCACATTTTCAGTAGACCCATAATAAATTCATAAAAGAACCAAACTTCATGAATGTTTTTTTGCTACAACAAGTATGTGCTCCAATCACTCTATCACAATAAAATAAGAGTTGTAGAAAGTATTGAAAACTCAAGACAGCCATTACATTATGTTCTTTACAAGTGCATGTAAACTTTTGATCGCGACTGTATATATACACAAAGTTACATACAGGCAATATCCAAAGTTACATACAGGCACGCCATGCTCCATGAGGATGTTGGGGTTCATAATGGTGACAAGCTGATGAAGGAGGTCAGGCTGGGAATCAAACAGCTCCGGTGCCAACTTTTTCATAACCGCTTCCAGCTGCTCTGCTGCGGACGCCGGCACGCCGTACCAGGTCTTTGGCTCGCCCCTAAAAATCAAATAAAGGACCTCAATAGGTGCTTTCACGAGTCACGACACACAAATGTTATACTTCGCATCGCATGGCCTCACCAGTGGAGGAAATTAATTGAGTAACTCCAGTGGTCCTCAATGTGCCAACAGAAGGAGGAGAAACACATGCCCACGTAGAGCCAGGGCACCTTCATTCCTGAGATGTCCACATTGATGTGAGTGAGGACGGACTGCTCCAGCACAGGCATGTTGTTTAGATTCCACCCGGAGTTGGCATACTCCTAAACAGGAGACATCAAATATGTGGGTTGGGTTAAAAAAGCCATTTGAACACTGTTGAGTCGGAGTAGGAATCTTTGGGCACCTGACGATTTGATTCTAAATTGATTACAGTGGAACCTTGATTTACGAACCGCTCTATTTGTGAACTTTTCAGTTTATAAACTTTTAGTTCCAACCAAATGTGCCTCTGTGTATGAACGCTTCATTCATTCGTTTCACGCCTGCAGTAAAAAAAGCAGGGCGCAACATTGTTGCGAAGGCAGAGCCCTCCATTTCACTTGCTGCACAGTACACTACCAGTCACTTCTCAGTGCTTCAGCGTGTGTGCCTCTTTTCTGTGTTTTATAACCTTTTGACAAGTTTTGTCTATTTGGCTAACTCAATATGAGTCCCAAAATCTCAACAAACCACCGTAAAAAAGGGGGAATCTCTGTGGAGTAAAAAAAAAAAAAAACTGTTTGCGTGAGTTCATTAATGGCGCTAGCAAGTATGTAAGAATCGACCAAGCAGGCTTCATACCACAGCAAGTTTTAATTGACCGGACTTTTCTCGAAAAATACGCCAGAGCATCATACTTGCCAACCTTGAGACCTCCGATTTCGGGAGGTGGGGGTGTGGAGGGCGGGGTGCGTGGTCGGAGGGGGGGGGATGGGGGCGTGGTTAAGAGGGGAGTATATTTGTATATTTACAGCTAGAATTCACCAAGTCAAGTATTTCATATATATATATATATATATATATATATATATATATATATATATATATATATATATATATATATATATATATATATATATATATATATATAAGAAATACTTGACTTTCAGTGAATTCTAGCTATATATATATATATTTATTTTATTATATATATATATATATATAAATAAAATAAATACTTGAATTTCAGTGTTCATTTATTTACATATATACACACACATAATCATCTACTCATTGTTGTACTTGAAAGACTTGATCAAATACACAGTAATGAAAACACAGTTCTTCTACTAACTGTACTGTGCTTGCTGCTTACTAAAAAAAAAAAAACAACACTTACCTTTCACTATTTGAGTAGCCTTTGTTCTGCCATTTGCGTACTGGCGAGCGATCTCTGAATCCGGGAACATACCCTTCACGGATTTGTTTAAGACATCCGCAAATGAGAACGGGATGTTGCTTCCAGCTATCAGCATAGCCATCTTTGTCTCGGCATATGTTACACCCTCGGGAC
This sequence comes from Entelurus aequoreus, assembly GCF_033978785.1. Lineage (NCBI taxonomy): Eukaryota > Metazoa > Chordata > Actinopteri > Syngnathiformes > Syngnathidae > Entelurus > Entelurus aequoreus. The sequence continues at coordinate 5,350,808 of NC_084742.1, read as the reverse complement.
TCCATTTAGCGAGGTGGCCCATAATACTGGGCTGGGACAGGTGCTGCGTTGCTGCCGCTTTGTGCTTCGCTGTCCGTTCATGAATGAGTATATGCGTTCGGCCACCGTGTTCAATGGAGAAGTCTGTTCTACAAAATTTGCAGGCAGCATTCCCCTTCCCCTTCGAACTGCCCTGGATAAACTGAAATTATTGTTTCCATTCGTTTTGGAACTTACAAGCGTATTTCTTCATCTTACTCGTCGTCGGCGTCGCCATGGCTGTATCTTCCTCGTTCTTCTGCTTCGTCTCCTTGCTGTGTGCTCAGTTGTGCACTCTCTAAAAGCCGTAGATGTTAAAACGTGATTGGGCAGGCACGCTGTTCATATCGTGGGAAAGTGGACGTGAAAACAGGCTGTCCTCACTCAGGTCCGCATGGCGCTGGAGGGGGCGTGGCCTCCAGCTCCGGCTGAAAATCGGGAGATTTTCGGGAGAATATTTGTCCGGGGAGGTTTTCGGGAGAGGCGCTGAATTTCGGGAGTCTCCTGGAAAATTCGGGAGGGTTGGCAAGTATGCAGAGCAGACTTACTTCACAGGGAGAAGAAAACACTACCTCTCGTTCAAGAGCACACATTACCGACCCTCGCTCTTCCTCCTTTCACCGTCAGCTGCTTTCGCTTTAGTCACAGTCAATGTTAATGTGGGTGGATTTAACTTTTTTAAATGTTTATTATTGTCCCAATATGGTTGTTAAAATTAAGTTTTTTTGTCATTTCTGGTCGTTTGTGAGGGCGCCAAGAAGACTTCTGCGCGTGTGTTGCCAGAGCAGCACATACAAAGGACAGCAGCTTGTCGTCGTCGTCGTTTTGGGATAGGACTTTATTGTCATTGCACAAGTACAACGAAACTATGGTTTTGGCATGTTAATTAAGAGATAATTAAATCATTATCCTCTTGTTATGTTTGTTTGATATACAGTGCTGTATATCAGTGTATCTTGTGTTAAAAGCTTACAAACCTTATATAAATATGGACCTTTGGCGGGGCTGGAACCCATTATTCATATTTAATTTTTTTCTAAAGGAGAAATTTGCTTCACTATACAAACTTTTCAATTTACAAACCCAGTTCAAGAACCAGATATCGAGGTTCCACTGTATTTACAGTTATTAATAACTGTCCTCTAAAAATATGAATATAAAATATAAATCAATTAATCCTACTCCTCAGAAACTGCAAATATAAAATTATTGCTGTCAAGTTGCAACTTATGTGAAGTGATCCCACCTCTTCATCCCCCAGCAGCCTCCTCTTGCCGTCCCTGACCGGGAAACCGCTGCCCACGTCCTTGGAGCTGATGTCAGCTCCATACTCCACGATCACGTCCTCCTCAATGCTGCTCACCAGGCGCCAAAACTCTTTCTCTACCAGCTCAGTTGGGACCATCTGTGGGCACAAAGCACAGCTTCTCTGTAGTGATGTGTGCTCTACAGAGGCTATGACAGTTCAATATTTTACATACATGAACTGGCATGTTGAAATAGTCTGATTTGAACTGGTCGGCCATCTCTCCGAAGCTCTGGAGGGAGTATTCCCTCACGGCTTGCTCGAAGCCAAACGCCTCTCTTGGCTTACTGCACTCCTGCAAAAAAAAGCTGACTCATAAAACAAATAATACACATACAGTTGTATCTTTTGAAGCGATGTCTTTACCTCTGCGACACACTTGGGGCAGCGCCAGTCACCCTTGGGCACATCCTGCAAAGGCGGGATCAGGCAGAAGGTGTGGTAGCTGTCGTCGCAGCCGTCGCACAGCAGAAGGCGTTCCTCCTCGTCTCCCCGTCCACACATCAGGCAGAAGTAGAGGTCAATCTGTGTGGTTGTGTTACAAAGTTACAACAGCGTAAGGCAACCTTTTGTGGCAAAAATGTGCTTGCCACTCACAAAGTTGACCTCCAGCGTCTCCTTGCGTGGTCTCATTTTGATGGCAAAGGCTTGAGCTTTAAGGTGACGATGCTTCTTGCTGTAGCCGTCGTCTAAATTAAGATAAAGGTTGCATGTGTGCCAAGGCTGGTGCTTGAGCAGTGGTTTTTACTATCTACATCACCAATTATTATTTTTTCTTAAACTAAAAACTGGTGTCATATGTGTATATATATGGAATCTGCTGACGTAGTTATGTTGTAAAAAATAAAATAAAAATACAAAAAAGCTATTACTGATTTATGTAAAAACAACAAATATTAGTGGCGATAATCTTTCAATCTCTAATTTAAATGTCCTACCTGCTGACACAATCTCCAAATCCACCATCTTGGGGCTTGTGCCAAATAGTTTGAGGCCTTTTGGCTCCTTGTTTTCCCTCTAAAGCGAGACAACAACATAAGTGAGGATGTTCTTGTTAAAAGAAAAAAAAGCCTGAAGAGAAGCACAAAGTTACCTCTGATTTAAGGCGCCTTGAGCGCCTCTCAGGCAAAAGACGCTCTTTGGTCTGGGTGCCATCAACCTCCCCATCTTTGTCCTCTTCTTCCTCTTGATCGTCCTCCTCGATCGCCTCCTCGCCCACTCCCTCATCTACTTCCTCGCCGTCGTCTCCCTCATCATAAAGACGCTGGATTCCCTGATTAGAGAACATCTATAAATAACAGACCCTACAGGATTTACTTGGTTTTGTTGTGATAAAATTCAAAATGTTTCAGCAAATGGTTTGAGGCTTTTCTTTCAATAACATCACATCAGCCTGTGATATTATGAATTTGTTATCAAAGTTTTAAATGTTCTCTGTAAACTTACCCCCCACAAGCACAAGATTTCAACAATTTGTGCAAAAATTGAAAAACAAATATCGATGTTTCACAGTTTTACTAATTAAAAAAAATAACATTTTACTGAAACCTTCACTCGCCGCATCTTGTTGAAATAAAATCAAACAAAAACAGTGAAAATGTAGGAAAAAAACAAAAATAAGTAATGTAATGAGAAAAAACTGACATTTTGATACTAATAACTAATAATAACAATTATGTATAGCATCAGTTTTTAGCATTTGTTTTTAACAAAATAAAAAAATATACAGTAAGTCATAATGGTGCTGCCTGTTTTAACTTTTTAATATGCAGCCATTGGTTGGAAAAGTTTGAACACCCCTGCTTAGAAGAATAAAGAGTACCTATTGCAGTTACTAATTTCTCTACAGAAAAAAACAAACATAGGTTTACTATGTAAAGCGCTTTGAGTCACTACAGAAAAGTGCTATAAAGATATAATTCACTTCACATAGTGTTGCCTGGGAACAAATTAAAGGGAACCTATGATGACTTTAATCTTTTCTGACCTATAAATATTGTTACAACGTTGGATACTTGTGTACAACAATGCCAAAGCATTAAATCATAAGGTTCATGCATTTTGGTGTGTGCTTGCACAGTTTTGGATGCCTCTGTTTTTCTGCGTTTTGCAGTTTGGCTTCGTCATGATGTCTAAGTGAGGTGGATGTTCTTATTTAGACATTAAAGAAAGCTCTCAGCCAGAGGGAAAGTATTATATTTATTTAATCTAATCGTGTCATGCGCATAATAACACAGAAATGCGACATGCATTGATATAAATGCTGCTAAAACAGCTTTTTTTATGTACTCTTTGGTTGGAGAGTGCGCATGTGTACCTAATGTGACTTGGTGAATCTATATGTTCTTGAAGTTTATTTTCGAACATGTCCAGGGAAAAAAAAAATCAGTGCCGACTTCAAGAACTAATATTAAACTTTGTACATTTACATTACCGTAATTTCCGAAATATAAGCCGCTACTTTTCCCCTCGTTCTGGTCCCTGCGGCTTATACAAGGGTGCGGCTTATTTACGGCCTGTTCTTCTCAGACACCGACGAAGAGGATTTCGGTGGTTTTAGTACGCAGGAGGAAGACGATGACACAATGATTAAAGACTGACTTTTCATGCTGGTTATTTTGGTAACGTACAGGCGAGCACTTTGTATTACTTTGCACCGTTGTATTATTTGTACTCTGCACGGATGCTGTTCGCCATATCAAAGATGTGAAAGTTTGATTGAAAGATTTATTGTTAATAAATGGGACGCTTTGCGTTCCCAAACAGTCATCTCTGTCCCGACAATCCCCTCCGTGGTAGCAGGAACCCCTATATACTACGGTAATTACACATCAAAACCCTGCGGCTTATAGTCGGGTGCGGCTTATATATGGAGCAATCTGTATTTTCCCCTAAATTTAGCTGGTGCGGCTTATAGTCAGGTGCGGCTTATAGTCCGGAAATTACGGTACATTCATGCTGGACCTTCGGAAGGCCTTTGACACCGTTAACTACGCTATACTGTTGGATAAGCTCAGAGCAATCAAATTTAACAAAACCTCATGGAGCTGGATGCAATCTTACTTGGAGGGGAGGGAGCAGGTGGTAGAAGTAAATGGCACCGTGTCCCCCCCCCTCTCGGTGAGCTGTGGAGTCCCCCAAGGCAGTATATTGGGACCTTTACTGTTCCTAATATACATAAACGACTTGTCATCGGCATGCGACTGTGAATTGTTTTTGTTTGCGGATGACTCTGCCCTGCTGGTATCCGACAAGGACAAGTCACAGGTGGAGAAAATCCTCAGTGCTGAGCTCTGTAGAACTTGCACCTGGCTCGCTGACAACAAGCTATCCATACACTTGGGTACAACTGAATCCATCCTGTTTGGGTCCCACATCAACCTTAAGAAAGTCAATGACTTCACTATAAAAGTGTGTGACATTGTTATCACCAGGAAAGATGAGGTCACCTAACTAGGTTCCATTCTAGAGGCTAATCTTTCCTGTGATAAAATGGCAACCAAGGTAATACAAAAGCACCATGAGGATTCTGGCGGGAACTCTCATTCAACCCTTTTTCGATTACGCATGCACCTCCTGGTACCCTAGCACCTCCAAAACCCTCAAATCTAAACTCCAAACATCCCAGAACAAAATAGTCAGGTTACTTCTAGACCTCCACCCCAGATCCCACCTCACTCCTACCCACTTCTCCAAAGTGGGCTGGCTCAAGGTGGAGGACAGAGTTAAACAACTTGCACTGAGCTTAGTCTATAAAATCCACTACACCTCCCTGATACCGAAGTACATGTCAAACTACTTCCCTAACGTAAATGACCGCCATAACCACAATACCAGGGGGAGCTCCACTAACCACGTTAAACCCAGATTCCGAACTAACAAAGGTCTTAACTCATTCTCTTTCTATGCCACATCAATGTGGAATGCACTCCCAACAGGTATAAAGGAAAGGGCATCTCTATCCTCCTTCAAAACCGCAATAAAAGTTCACCTCCAGGCAGCTACAACCCTAAACTAACATTCTCCCCGGATTGCTAATAATCAAATGTAAACAATCAGATGCAGATACTTTTTCTTATGCCTTCTGATCTCTCTCTCTCTCTCTCTCTCTCTCTCTCTCTCTCTCTCTCTCTCTCTCTCTCTCTCTCTCTCTCTCTCTCTCTCTCTCTATGTCCACTACTTGCTGTCCATATCCTACCCCTCCACACCCCTGATTGTAAATAATGTAAATAATTCAATGTGATTATCTTGTGTGATGACTGTATTATGATGATAGTATATATCTGATAGTATATATCTGTATCATGAATCAATTTAAGTGGACCCCGACTTAAACAAGTTGAAAAACTTATTCGGGTGTTACCATTTAGTGGTCAATTGTACGGAATATGTACTTCACTGTGCAACCTACTAATAAAAGTCTCAATCAATCAATCAAAAACATCAATTACGATACTTTTGGAATGGGTGAGGCGTGGTTTAATTTACAATCTGGGAACACCTCCACAATTGGACATCTTGCAGACACTCAAAAAAGGGCTATAAAATTGACTGTGGAGCAAAATCTATACCAAAGCATACATATCCACAATCCACATACATTTTATCTACTAAACAAGTGTTTTAAATGTATATTAAAATCATTATAGGTCTCTTTTAACAAAAGTTGACTAAATAGCAACGTTGCAAATTCCTAGAGGGTCTGTAATAAGATTGAAAGAAGAAGTAAATAACACTATTAAAATGCACTCACAGTCAGACTGGCTCCCGACTGGAAGAGCTCATAGGGGTAAAGTATCCTCTCGTAGTGGGAGCGCAGCAATGAACCAGTCCCTTTACCAGCTGGGAAGCCCATTCGGCTGCTCACTTTGGACCACCTCTTCTCTTTACACACTGTCTCAAAGCCTCCTTCAGATGACACAACCTGAGGACAATGATAAATGTACCACGCTTAACAAAGTCACATTAAGAAGCATCATATATTTACTTGCACAATTCCGCACCTAAAATGTTTAGTCTAATCCTCCTCAATAGGTAAATTGTTATTCCGTCACTATGTTGTTTGGGTTAGCGCGTTTACCGGGGTGTGTCCCCGTACAAACGCTACACTGACCGCCTGTCACTGCGTTACTCAAGACGTCCCTGCTGCTTGCACTTTTTAGTTTAAATTTTGTTTTTGTAGCCGGTCGCATATCGACACTTAACCGGCTTTTGGAACATAGTCTGCAGGAAAATGGTGTGTTTAAATTTAGTTGGTAAAAGAAAAATGGACTGCGAAAATTGGCAATTCCAAGAAAATTGGAAATTGTTATGAACATGTCAAATTTAAAATGGCATTATGAGACAAAGCACAGGATTTTTTAAAAGACATTTCCACAACATTCAGAGGTGAAAAAAACAACATTAAATGCACTGAAATCGGCACATATCAAGCTGCAGTAGGATTATTTTAATTGTTTGATTGTTTTTTCATTAAGGACCACAATGCAGTATGGCTGCCCCTTAAAGGGCCAATTGTAACAGTAAATATTAGGGGTGCACAAAAAATCCATCCACATCCGAATCGCAATTTTTATCCACCTCGATTCTAAATCAATTCATAATGAAAAAATAAAAATTATTAAAATACATTTTTAAAAAGACTTGTCATATCAATGCAACAAGAAAGAGATTTTCTAATCTCATAATTTTCATTATGATTATCATACCAAATAACACATAGCGAGAACCAGTTTCAATCAAGAATTGATTTTGAATCAAATTGTCATCCCAGGAATCGGATCAAATCGTTAGTTGTCGAAAGATTCACACCCCTGTTAATATATATGACTATAAAGTAGGGATATATCACTATTATACATACTATTTCAGTTTCAAAGTCTTCTCAACAATACTGTGACGTGTGATGATATCAAACAAAAGGGTAGTTTTTTTCTGGTGTTTTAGTGTTGGCTGAGTCTGTAAATAAACTACTTCTCCAAGAATCCTCTGCGCAGCAGATTTAATGTTTTTTGGACATTAAATCTGTCCATAACTAGTTGAGTTATATTGCTAACAAACACACAAACAAGCCAAAGCCAAAACATGACCTTTTTGGTGGAGGTAAGAAAATCTGCCTTCTACAAAGCGAAGCGCGCCACTTTTGTTTCGAGTGTTTTCAAGGCAACACAGAGCCAGCTGGCGACGGTGCACCGCACGGCGGGAAATTACCCCCGCAAAAAAAGCTCAACGCGGGAAATAAAAGTAAACTAAAAACCTTCTTAATACATCCTCAACCCATCCATCTATTTTTCAACTGCTTGTCTGTCAATGTCGTGGGGGGGCTGGAGCCTATTCCAGCTGCACTCGGGTGGAAGGCAGAGCTGGACAAGTCACCACCTCAAGCCGTCACACAGAAAATATATTTGAAGCCTTCAAAGCCAAACACACAGAAAATATAATTGAAGCCAGCAAAGCCAAACAGTTTGTGAGGTATTTATTAATTGTTTACTTTTCTGAGAAACATAATTTTCCTAACTAATATAAAAAATTACCACTGTAGAGGACATTGCTTGCCATATTGTAAAAGTTGAAAGACACTAAACTGTGCATTATTGTTTTATACTTGTTACACTTACATTTTCACTTAAAGGACACCAACTGTATGTTATTCTATTTAATACCTGCTTGAAACAGTAGATGTTCCTGCACAATTATATGCACTTATAAATACATAAAAAATATGATTAGAACATTTTAGCATTATTTTTGTGTTCAATCCTAAACATTCCTGCCACTTCATTTAACACACTATGCCATTTTTACCAAGCTTTTGGGGACATATACCGCAATAACATTGCACCATGGCCTTAATAACGTGAGATTTTAAATCGTTACATCCCTAATATAAAAGGTATAATCGCCTCAAGAGATTATTACACAATTGCCTATGCATGTATCATCTTCGTTCACTAACAAATTGATGGCTAATGAAATTATAAGTCAAGTGGTGATATATGTGTGAATATCTTGTTACATGATCAGATAACATTCAAGTTTAGAAGTTATGCAATTATATCCAGTAAATTTTTTCCTTCACAATTCAAAGCACAAAAACATTAAACAAAAAAGATAAAAGTGCCTTATTGACGCAATTTATTTCCAGGTTTTTGCGGGCCACATGAAATGCAGTGGTGGGCCAGAACTGGTCCTCTGGCCTTTAGTTTAACACCTGTGTTTTAAACAAGTACCTTCCTCACTCAATTTGTTCCATCACTTTACGCCACATACCGGTATGCTGAAGGTTTCCCGTTGCATCTGGCGGCACTTGACAAAGACCCCAGTCTTACCTTGCTGAGTTGATAAAGGTCCAGAACCTTCCTCTCCACGTGCGGAAAACGAATCTTGGACCCCTGCAGCTCCCAGAACTTTGCGATTTGATCCAGAAAATTGAGCTTCACTCGAGTGAGTGCCTAGAGAGAGAATAAAAACCGTATCAAACTGGTGTAGTATTGTAGTGACATTATCCTTAGACAGTAGGTACAGTTTGCCCTGGTCGACTGCAATGTTTCCCATACATGTATTTATTTGTGGAATTTGGACTTTCCTCATAAACCACATTACAATGGGACTGTGAATATATTTGCCATTACAGTGAATGGCAATATGCATCATAACTCTGCTTCTTAACACACCAGTCATATGTAACTGGTCTGCCAGAGAATAAGAAGACATAACAGGAGGGACAAGTTTTGCCAACTTAGTTGCTACATTGAGCAAGTAATCAGACCGCTCCAGATACTCTTTTTAAAAAAAGCAACTAATGACAAATCTCGTGAAAAGCAAGTTTTGCTCTTCTCAACGAGCAGATAGTGTTGCTGAGGCCCTAAACCATTTAAAAGCAGTCACTGGCGGCTCCATCTTTCTTGTGTCATTTTTTTGTTTAAAGGTAAAAAAAGAAGCGACTAAAGACAGTGAATTTGTAGTTCTGATCATATTTGTTTTTCTTGTTATGTTTTTGTCTCTTTCCAACAGCGTTTATTACTATTACATGCAAATACATTACGGACAATTATGCAAATTCAGCAACGACGAAATTGCCATGTCGAAGTAGTAATCAGTAGCATGCATATGGCATAGCCAATGTAAATTAGCATCAAGCTAGCATCAAGCTAGCATCAAGCGAGCTAGCTCAAACCGTCACACAGAAAATATATTTGAAGCCAGCAAAGCCAAACAGTTTGTGAGGTATTTACGGTATCAAACGTTATATTGTTATGAGACTTTTCCGAGAAACAACATTTTTCAAACAACGTGGCTCGGTTGGGAGTGTCAAAGCGCTTTGAGTACCTTGAAGGTACCTAAATATATATACCTATATACAGTGGGGCAAAAAAATATTTAGTCAGCCACCGATTGTGCAAGTTCTCCCACTTAAAATGATGACAGAGGTCTGTAATTTTCATCATAGGTACACTTCAACTGTGAGAGACAGAATGTAAAAAAAAATCCAGGAATTCACATTGTAGGAATTTTAAAGAATTTATTTGTAAATTATGGTGGAAAATAAGTATTTGATCACTTCAAACAAGGAAGATCTCTGACTCTCACAGACGTGTAACTTCTTCTTTAAGAAGCTCTTCTGTCCTCCACTCGTTACCTGTATTAATGGCACCTGTTTGAACTCGTTATCTGTATAAAAGACACCTGTCCACAGCCTCAAACAGTCAGACTCCAAACTCCACTATGGCCAAGACCAAAGAGCTGTTGAAGGACACCAGGAAAAGAATTGTAGACCTGCACCGGACTGTGAAGAGTGAATCTACAATAGGCAAGCAGCTTGGTGTGAAAAAATCAACTGTGGGAGCAATTATCAGAAAATGGAAGACATACAAGACCACTGATAATCTCCCTCGATCTGGGGCTCCACGCAAGATCTCATCCTGTGGGGTCAAAATGATCATGAATATGACCAATGTATGATCCTGTAACTACTTGGTATCGGATCGGTACCTACATTTGTGGTATCATCCAAAACTAACGTAAAGTATACAAACAACAGAAGAATAAGTGATTATTAAATTTTCACAGAAGTGTAGATAGAACATGTTGAAACGGAAAATAATCAGATATTAACAGTAAATGAACAAGAGGATTAATAATCCATTCTACCGCTTGTCCCTTATAATTTTGACAAAATAATAGAATGAGAAATGACACAATATGTTACTGCATACGTCAGCAGACAAATTAGGAGCCTTTGTTTGCTTATTTGTTTGTCTTTTACTTGTTTGTTTAGTATGTTCACTATTTTGTTTAAGGCCAAAATTGTTATTCGATTGCAATTAGAAACATATGTTTATTGTACCGTAAGATTTTTTGTTAAAATAAAGCCAATAATCCCACTTTTTGTGGTCCCCTTTATTTAGAAAAGTATCGAATAGTATCGAAAAGTATCGATACCGGTACCAAAATATTGCTATCGGGACAACCTTAGTTCAATTACAGTGTGTTCATCCTAAACATTCCTGCCACATTTCGCAGTGTGCCATTTTTTTAACACTTCCACAATAATATATTGACAATATCATATAAAAAATATTTTGATATGATTATATGATATGATTATATACCTATTGTTGAAGAATTGCTTCTTCTAGTTCTATATGATATTTTTTGTAACATGGTTAATGAATGAAACGGTGAAGTATTTATTGCCACCGTATGTTGTATATTGATATAAAACATTACATTAAACCTAAAAATATGCTGCTCTGTTGAAGATAACTAAGAAGACATTTTTAGTAGGGCTGCGAATCTTTGGGTGTCCCACAATTCGATTCAATATCGATTCTTGGGGTCACGATTCGATTCAAAAACGATTTTTATCGGGGGGGGGGGTTTTTTCAATTCAACGCGATTCTCGATTCAAAAACGATACTTTCCCGATTCAAAACGATTCTCTATTCATTCAATTCAATACATAGAATTTCAGCAGGATCTACCCCAGTCTGCTGACATGCAAGCAGAGTAGTAGATTTTTGTAAAAAGCTTATATAATTGTAAAGGACAATGTTTTATCAACTGATTGCAATAATGTACATTTGTTTTAACTATTAAATGAACCAAAAATATTTTATCTTTGTGAAAATATTGGACACAGTGTGTTGTCAAGCTTATGAGATGCGATGCAAGTGCAAGCCACTGTGACACTATTGTTCTTTTTTTTTTTTTTTTATAAATGTCTAATCATAATGTCAATAAGTGATTTTTAATCACTGCCAATGTTCCCTCTAATTTTTCATGCGTGTGAGCAAACGCACAAACTCCCTGAGCATTCAGTGGAGCACATGTGAGCAACATCAGACGTGCACACTGTGGCCACACCAGCGTCACACCTGTCCCAAACCTGACTAAATAACAATTTAAATGTTTTATTAAAATAATAATAATCTGATATAAGTGATTTTGCCCCCTTACAATGACAATAACAAAAAAACATGTTTTTCATGACCTATGTGCTAGTATTGTATGTCTGGCTGCGGGTCCTGCCTTTAAAAGAAATGTTACCCCTTTCAGAGATTACATTTAGTTCTTGTAACTTTCTGTCTGTAAAATACATCTTTTTATTAGCATTTATGAAATCTAGTGACAATATTTCATGAACAATATCCTTAGATTAACATTCTTAATAAATGGCAGTAAAATAAGCACACATCTGATTGAGGAGTCAGTGTTACAACCTGGCATTTACACATTGTGTGGCGTTGGGGTTGTCCGACTTTTTGTGTGGCCATAAACGCAGCACTAGCTAAGTGCCATGAGTGCACGTGTTGGTGCAGGTGAGCGAGCGAGCGGCTTCTGTTGAAACGACGGATGACAAAGTTGGTTTAAGCCTGGTTTGTATGGCAGAAAATTACCAGTTTTTATAGATAAAAAGTTTTTTTTACTCATGTCTTTGGTGTGGTTACAAACAGTTTTGCTCAATAAAGTGATTGATGGAATTCCTGTCCGTAAAGTGTCTCGACCGACGATAATTGAACTGTGTTGACAAAGATTGTTTTATTCATTGGGGCCCACTCTTGTTGTCACCTGTCACTCACTGAGTTGCATTGCAAAATCATACAGAATAAATTGTAATGTGTTTATTTTGTTTAAAGTTCAGATGGGATTTTTGATTTCCTGCGCGGCATTAATTTGCAGTGCGCTGAGGACGCGTGAGCGGTGCGCAATTGCGCAGGCGCGCACCTTAGAGGGAACGTTGATCACTGCTATGTTGAAATTGTAACTAATATTGATACTGTTGTTGATAATATTCATTTTGTTTCACTACTTTTGGTTTGTTCTGTTTGTATCTCCTCTCAATTGCTCTGTTTATTGCAGTTCTGAGTGTTGCTAGGTCAGGTTTGGTTTTGGTATTGGATTGCATTGTTATGGTATTGCTGTGTATTGTTTCGTTGGATTGATTAATTACAAAAATAAATAAATAAATAAAAAAATAAAAATAATAAAAAAAATTTAAATCGATTTTTAAAAAATGAGAATCGATTCTGAATCGCACAACGTGAGAATCGCGATTCAAATCGATTTCTTCCCACACCCCTAATTTTTAGTCAACAAAATGAACACTGCTACTGACAGTGGGGACGGCGTGGTGCGGGTTGGGAGAGTGGCCGTGCCAGCAACCCGGGGGTTCCTGGTTCAATCCCCACCTTCTACCAACTTCGTCACGTCCGTTGTGACCTTGAGCAAGACACTTCACCCTTGCTCCTGATGGGTCTTGGTTAGGGCCTTGCATGGCAGCTCCCGCCATCAGTGTGTGAATGTGTGTGTGTGAATGTGGAAATAGTGTCAAAGCGCTTTGAGTACCTTGAAGGTAGAAAAGCGCTATACAAGTATAACCCATTTACACATTTTACTACTCACCTCAAGCTCATTCAATCTTTGCACTCGAGGCGTGAACCGGAAGTGACGCACGTCGCAAGTAAACGGAGGCTGCCAGTCCTGATGGAAAAGCAACAATGAGGAAATTGCACATTTCAAAGGCAAATACAAAAAAGACAAATTAGCCTTAAAAACATTTCAAGGATGTTTTATTGGCTTTGAAATGCGTTGTGGTCGATAATGGACCCACCCACTTCTCTCGCTCTTTTATTTATGTCATTAAAGATTCAGTTGCGTCAACAAACAAGGTTAAGAAATAACAAGAACGACTCAAAATAAAGTGCACAGTGGTGGCTTTTGGCGTACAAAACGACGCTGAAATGTTCAATTGTAGTCAGAAGCGACGGTGCTACCTGAGGCCCAACGTCGAGTTTACGTAGCTAACGTAAATTAGCCCAATAGGAAAAAAACGGCAGTCATTTGGTAATATTTTAGCTGTATTTTCCATCATTTAATAGCTTTACTGTACATTTAATAAAAGTACGCAGTTAAAATGTTAAATTAATTAATTTGCCTTCTGTGACCTCAAAGTGATGGGAAGTGGTCTTTTTTTCTTCTTCTAAAAACAAGCAGGCCCACATAGTAAAGTAACAAAAATAGAGTTTCGATCATGATAACAAATGTATTCATGTGAAGTGTCCCAATGTTGGGGGTTTACCTCTGGTGGTCTAATCTTGCAGATGCCAGTTTTCTCTGCGATGGGTCGGATCTTGTTGATAAATCCAAGGGGGTCCGAGAAATCCTCCCAACTTGGCTCAAAAACCGGACATTCGGGAGGAGGCACAAATTCGCCAACAGCAGACATGTTGATCATATATAATAAGTCGTATATTTTACGTCCCCGGGTTTCATGTTTATAAGGCCGAATGTTTCTCGTTATGTGGAACTTCCTCCATGTCTACTATCACCTTCCTTCGTGCAAACTACGTCAATGACGTGAGGATGGTGCTGGGGGGTGAGACAATGGTGGATTTAACGTTGCTCCAGCGTGGATTTGTGGCTCCGTGTCGCCTCTCCTACTCGGCACGCAGGCCAGGGTCAATCCAAATCGCCATTATGCCTTCCTTCTAGAGGATTCTCAACAATGTGACTCTTCTTGTCAACATAAACACACACAAGCCAGGTTAGCATGGTTAGCCAAACTGCTGCTAGGCTAACCTAGCTCAGCCTGTGTACCGATGTCACACATCATCTCTTAATGGTGCCGCACTTTCTCGTCGAGTTACTCACACCGAGGGGGGGTCTGAGAAAAATGCAGATGTTAACGCAGGGCGACGTTTTTCGATAAAATCCACCATTCTGCGTCCAAACAAGTAATGCCTTTGCCCGTCATCGCCATTCATTGACGCGTCAGGTGGGAGGGGGAGAAACTAGCTTCAGGCTACTTTGGTTAGCTTAGCCACAGCTCGTTGCGCAGCTAACATTGTTTGCAGCGGAGAATGTCGCCTTACGAAGCTGATTCATCATACAGCGATTAGTTTATTTGTTCTTTACGTGAGTGAAATGCAGAACTCCAACTGTGTATTTTTCCTGAACTCACTTTTTAATTTTGTAATGTCGCCTTGTAGCTGTTGTTTGCTAGCTGTTGTTTACTTTCAGCCGGCGCGCTCCAGAGCGACACTTAGTGGCGTGGAGTTGCATGGTGCGCTTGTAACCTAAAATACTTGACTAAAATGTAAAAACAAACCTTCATTTCTCCCACAATATGGACATGTATGTTTCAGAGCAGCACATTTTTAGGTGTAATGTAATGTTTTATATCAATATTCAAAATATGGTGGCAATCGTAATAATTATGCTGATAGTATATATTTGACTGTATTATGCTGATAGTATATAGAATAGAATAGAGATTTATTGTCATTATTACAGTGAACAGGTTCAAAGAACAATGAAATTGGAGCAGATCCCCTAAGGTGCATACACAATAATTTAGTAATATACACTACCGTTCAAAAGTTTGGGGTCACCCAAACAATTTTGCTGAATAGCCTTCATTTCTAAGAACAAGAATAGACTGTCGAGTTTCAGATGAAAGTTCTCTTTTTCTGGCCATTTTGAGCGTTTAATTGACCCCACAAATGTGATGCTCCAGAAACTCAATCTACTCAAAGGAAGGTCAGTTTTGTAGCTTCTGTAACGAGCTAAACTGTTTTCAGATGTGTGAACATGATTGCACAAGGGTTTTTAAATCATCAATTAGCCTTCTGAGCCAATGAGCAAACACATTGTACCATTAGAACACTGGAGTGATAGTTGCTGGAAATGGGCCTCTATACACCTATGTAGATATTGCACCAAAAACCAGACATTTGCAGCTAGAATAGTCATTTACCACATTAGCAATGTTTGGAGTGTATTTCTTTAAAGTTAAGACTAGTTTAAAGTTATCTTCATTGAAAAGTACAGTGCTTTTCCTTCAAAAATAAGGACATTTCAATGTGACCCCAAACTTTTGAACGGTAGTGTAAATAGTAAAAAAAAAGAAGATATGTATCTATATATATGTATATATCCACACACATGAACATATCCATACATATGCATATATATATATATATATATATATATATATATATATATATATATATATATATATATATATATATATATACACATATAACATTATTGCACATTATAGTCCGAAAAAATAAAAAGACATGACGGACACATTGTGCTCACTCAGGCCTGTTTAATGCTACTATGGCTCTTGGGTAAAAACTGTTTTTTAGTCTATTTGTGCCCGCTTTTAGCACCCTATAGCGTTTGCCAGAGGGTAGCAGTTCTAGGTGGCAGTGCCCGGGGTGGGATGGGTCTTTCAGGATGCTCTGTGCTTTCCTGAGACAGCGGGAGCTGTACAGGTCAGCCATTTGTATATATATTTGTACCATGAATTGATTAACGTGGACCCCGACTTAAACAAGTTGAAAAACTTATTTGGGTGTTACCATTTATTGGTCAATTGTACGGAATATGTACTGTACTGTGCAATCTATTAATAAAAGTTTAAATCAATCAATCAATAAATAAATACTTCACTGTTTCATTCATTAACCATGTTAAAAAAAAGATCATATAGAACTAGAAGAGGCAATTCCTAAAGGAATTGCATGTGAATGCTCCAATGCTGAAGTTGAAGTAAAATGCTGACAGAATGTAGTATGAATGTAAGAATAGTTTGAATGTTGGAATGGTTTGAATAGGTTGACAAATGTGGGAATTGTGCAACTTTGAAAAAATGTCCCATTCATTTCAATGGGGAACTTCCTGGAAATTGTGGGAATTTGGGGAAAAGCGGGATTCTTTGAAAATGATTAGGAGCATGAATGTCCTAAATGAGCTGAATTGAATGGTGTTGGAATTGTTCAAATAGGGCAAGAAATGTTGAAGTAATAAATAGGGAATTTCGGGAAAATCTGGAATTTTTTTGAACTGGGAAAAAGGGTAGTTTGAATTTCCAGAATGGTGGAATGTGTTAAAGGTGTAATGGTTTGAATGGGTTGAAGAATGTGAGAATTGTGGAAGTTGAAAAATGGCCAATTTATTTTGAATGGGGAAAATGCCAAAAAAAAAAGAAGGAATTATGGGAAATCCGGGATTTTTTTTTTTAGAATTGTTGATATCGAGCACACAGTTCCTGAAAAGGCTGAATATTTTGAAGTTGGAACGATTTGAATGTGGGAATTGTGGAACTTTGAAGAATGTCCCTTTTTAATTTCAATGGGAATTTCAGAAAAAATTGGGAATTTCGGGAAAAGCGGGAATTTTTTTGGAAAATGCTAAAAAAACGTGAATGTTCTGAATGAGTTGAAATGCTTGGGGTTTACATTTTTGAAATCGGTAAAGAAATGTTGAAGTAGTAACATGTTGAATTGAGAAATGGTATTACGGAATTCCTGGAATTTCGAGAAAACCGGGAATGTTTCCAGTTAAAAAAACGACTTAGTTTTTTTTGTCCTGATTAAGAGGAATGTTTTGACGGTGGAACGGTTGAAATGTGTTGAAAAATGTGGAAGGAGTAGTCGCCAGAAAAAAGGGTGGAAATAGGGCTTTGGAAAAGCAGGAATTCTGGAAAATCCTGGAATTTTTTAAAACTTGGATTCCCGAATAGGCTTAACAGTTTGAAGTTGGAACGGTTTGAATCAGGTGAAAAATGTGGAAGGTAGAGCGCGCCAAAATCTGGAGCTGAGGAATAATAATGACTTTAAATAGATTAATTTTGGTGTAGAAAACCATATGTGTGAATGCTTTGGAGCATTCACACAATAATACACAATGTTAGATATAGAGAACACACAAACCACATTTTTATTGATTCTAAAATATGGAAATTCAATGACTTGGCGCATTTGCAAACAGCTAAAATTATGTACAAAGCAAACTATAACCTATACCCAAAAATGTACAACAATTCTTCACAACAAAAGAGGAGGAATAAAATCTTAGAGAAAAATTTAATTTAAAACATTTGTATGCAAGTACAACACTTAAAACCTTTAGTATATCATTAAGTGGAATTCAATTCAAACTAAGCAAAGAAGTCAAATATACTAATATGATCCGGTTGAAGAAACGGTTTCCAAGTCAAAGTGTTTGCAAAGTACAAGGAATAAGAATCCTAATAAACGCCTTGAACCTCATTGAAAATGAGATCATGTTATTCATCTTATTATGTGAATCATAACTTATTTAAGCAAACTGTTGTACTTATTACTCATTGATTTACAGTTGTGTTACAAAGTGAGAACAGGGCGTGAACAACTGTGTTAGTAATTGCTTTGAAATGGATGAGCGGTAGGATTAGATCATCTCTGCTTCTTCCTACTCCTTTTTGGACATGTTGTAAAGACAAAAAGGAAAATATGTGAAATATGTGATACATAATGGATAATATTGCAATCGTATGCATGTTGAAAATAAACTTAAACCAATCACAAAGTGAACAGTACAAACACAAATATTCTAAATATAATATATAAGAACCATATATATATATATATATATATATATATATATATATATATATATATATACAGTAGAGGCCAAACGTTTGGACACACCTTCTCATTCAATGGTTTTCTTTATTTTCATGACTATTTACATTGTAGATTGTCACTGAAGTCATCAAAACTATGAATGAACACATGTGGAGTTATGTACTTAACAAAAAAAAAAGGTGAAATCACTGAAAACATGTTTTATATTCTACTTTCTTCAAAATAGCCAAACTTGGCTCTGATTACGGTTTTGCACATTCTTGGCATTCTCTCGATTAGCTTCAAGAGGTAGTCACCTGAACGGGTTTTCACTTCACAGGTGTCATAGTTTTGATGCCTTTAGTGACAATCTTTAATGTAAATAGTCATGAAAATAAAGAAAATGCATTGAAATGAAAAAGTGTGTCTAAACTTTTGGCCATATACAGGTATATATGCAAGGGTGGACATTAAACAAGCATATAAGGTAGCAGTGACACACCAAATATGTAGTCACACTATAAAAAACAAAATAAAAAAGGGATACAATATTATGAGTACATAGGTGCATCTCAATGAATTCAAACAGGTGCGTCAAACTGTTTTTCATTGAGGGCCACATTGTAGTAATGGCTGCACCCATAGGGCCGCTTGTATCAGTGAATCATTTTTAAATATATGAATGTGAAAGAATTGGTCCTAATTATATTCTTACACAATTGCCTATGCATTTCATTATTGTTTACATGTTTACATTGATTGGAGGGATTTCTATCTAAATATGTTTACCGAGAATAGTGCAAATAGCTGAAGCTGCACATAGGGCAAACACATAGCCAAGTAACACACACCTCTCGGAGCCAAGACGACTTTACCATAAATACTCTGCCACACATACACTACCGTTCAAAAGTTTGGGGTCACATTGAAATGTCCTTATTTTTGAAGGAAAAGCACTGTACTTTTCAATGAAGATAACTTTAAACTAGTCTTAACTTTAAAGAAATACACTCTATACATTGCTAATGTGGTAATTGACTATTCTAGCTGCAAATGTCTGGTTTTTGGTGCACTATCTACATAGGTGTATAGAGGCCCATTTCCAGCAACTATCACTCCAGTGTTCTAATGGTACAATGTGTTTGCTCATTGGCTCAGAAGGCTAATTGATGATTACAAAACCCTTGTGCAATCATGGTCACACATCTGAAAACACTTTAGCTCGTTACAGAAGCTACAAAACTGACCTTCCTTTGAGCAGATTGAGTTTCTGGAGCATCACATTTGTGGGGTTAATTAAACGCTCAAAATGGCCAGAAAAAGAGAACTTTCATCTGAAACTCGACAGTCTATTCTCGTTCTTAGAAATGAAGGCTATTCCACAAAATTGTTTGGGTGACCCCAAACTTTTGAACGGTAGTGTATATGGTCAAAAGTTCAAGTTCAAGTCTGACAACCACATGTTCTCACTGTGAATCCAGTATGTCAGGGTGCTAGGAGCAGACTTTTACCATAACGTTTACAATGTTTCTACAGTTCATTACTGCAAATTGAAAAAACACTCCCAACAGTTTTTATTACAGTAAATATTGAATAAGATGCCAATTGTTTTTTTATATACATAAAATCAATTGTCATTTTTACAGTGTTATTCGATTGATAACTTGCTTTGAAATCATAATCTGTGTTATATGTGTTTTATGTTGCACGATTGCACCAAGAAAAATTCCTAGTTTGTGAACCCGTTCTCAAACAATGGCAATAAAAACTATTCTGATTCTGATTCTGATTCTGATAAGTAAAGCAGATATTTAACTATTTTTATTTTAGCAAAAAACATGTTTTATAGGTCGAAAAAGATATGCAACTCAACTGCATGCAGTGCAGATATTTGAAGATAGATAGAAAAGATTAAGTACTTTATTGACGCATACTATTTCCAAGCTTTCGCGGGCCATACCAAATGATGTGGCGGGCCAGATCTGGCTCCCGGGCCTTGAGTTTGTCACCTGTGATTTAGAGAGTCACGCCAAAGTTTGGAATCCAGGAATTCCCGATAATTTACACGAAGAGAACAATTAAAAGCAGAGGATACATTTTTGCAGTTTATTTCCTTAAAAGGGCACAAATTGGTTACATTTTTGATAATTTTCCAAATTCGATGAGTTCCTAAAAATGCTGCAAGCATTAAAATTAATAAGAAATAATTCACTCTGCTTTGTGAATCTATAGAATAAAAGAGTTTCAGTTTTCAGTTATGCACTTTTCAAATATGTTTTGACTCGTGGACCAGACGTATT
Source organism: Entelurus aequoreus (assembly GCF_033978785.1). Taxonomy (NCBI): domain Eukaryota; kingdom Metazoa; phylum Chordata; class Actinopteri; order Syngnathiformes; family Syngnathidae; genus Entelurus; species Entelurus aequoreus. The sequence goes on along the minus strand of NC_084742.1, from coordinate 5,330,286 downwards.
TGTTTAAATTGTGGTTTAGTAGTCATCATGAAATGGATACTCAGGGTGATTGGACCACCTGTTGGATAAAGATGGGATACATTATTAGTATTAGTATTATGGGTATTTTTCTCCATTAAAACATATGTGTATGCCAGGGGTGTCCAAAGTGTGGCCCGTGGGCCATTTGCGGCCCGTAGCTAATTTTATAACGGCCCAGGGCACATTGAAAAAAAAAAAATTACAAAAAAAACATTAAAAAGTGGAATAAAAGAGCAAACAGGTTTAATGTAATGAGAAACTGTTGCAATATTGACACTCACGACACAAAGCTGCCATGCAGGCAGTTTTTTACTTTAATACTGTCATTGCTTAAAAAAAAAAAAAGACTTATAATTAATGAATAGATCTGGGGCCGTACTTATCAAGCTTCTTAGAGTGCCATTTTACACTTAAGTCCTGAGAATTTGCAAAATTTAGTCCTACTCTCAAACTTAAGAATAAAAGCTTTTTATCAACGTTCTTAAGTCTAAGAATCACTCCTACTCTCCACGATATTTAAGAGACCCTCAGAGGTGTCTTAAGTGGTTAGGAGTTGCCAGCAGGGGACACTGAGGCGAGAGAGACATGCGCGAACGTTCAGGGAACGGAACAATGTTTGTTTGTTTTTTATGACGAGCAGCTGATCAAACGGTATCGTTTAGACAGAGCGGATATTATTTTTGTCACAGATTTAATACTTTTCGATTCCTTGTTGATTTCTGCATGTGTCTGCAGTGGGCTAGTATATATAGAGCCACCCACACCAGTTTCAAATTAGTTGCCTAATTAATGAATTGGAAAGAAAATGTTACGACAGTAACATTTTCTCAGATAGTTTATTGTCAAAATATACACTCCCATTGTCCACTTAAATATTTCCAAGATATTTCTTTATTCTTAGACAATGGATTCCCTTCCGTGATTGGTCATTTCTATGGACACAGAAACGACCTCACCTAAAATTCCGTTTACGGCACATAGTAATGTCGTAATTCAGCTCTGAGTGTGACACTCAAGATTCAGTCCTACACTTCGCTGAAAGTGTGAGTAAGACGCTTGATAACTAACTTTTAAGTGCAGCTTTCAGCGAAGAATTTATTTACTCTTAAGTCAACTCTTAGCAGACTTCTTAGGAGTAATTCTAAGAAGCTTGATAAGTACGGCCCCTGAAGTTGATCTAGAGATTTAAGCGTTGGAAGTAAAAATAATACATATCAATATTATAATTATTTTTAACACTTTTATAAGTAGGTGCCTTTTAGATCCCTGAGACCTTTAGCGTGATTTTTTTTCAAATCGTCATTGCTCAAAAAATAATAATGAACCAAAAGCAATATCAATATTCATATCAAATATTACATTTCTAACATTTGTTGGGAAAATATTGCATATTTTGTGTTATTCCTTAAAAAAAAGAGGGTTTTGACATAAAGGGCTTAAAACATAACAAAAAATAAAAGTTTAGGTCAAGGAATAGAACTGAAGTTGATCCATGGATATTTAAGCTTTTAATATAACCAGACCCCTTTGGGTCCCTGGTGTCACACCTGGGTGAAGTCTTGTCTGGGTTTCGTCTGGTTTCATGTTGTCTTGTCATTTCCTGTTTTATTTTGAAATGTTAACTCTCCCTCTCCTTTCAGATCACTTGCCCTGCCTCCTGTTTCACTGGTCTGATGTCTCTCCTGATTGCCTGATTGTGCCCACCTGTGTCACACTCACCCTCCCTCATGTGTATAAATGTCTCGTCCTCCTCCTGTCCTGTGCCAGAGTGTTTCGTATCTTCTTGTGCGTACCTCCAGCGTTCCTTTGCCACAGCCTTGTCTACAGCCATTGCCACGTTTTTTTGTACTTTTGATCCACAGGACATTCTTTGTTTGTAACCTTTTGTCAGGTAAGATAAGCTTCTTAGCATCGCCTCCGTTGGAGCGCCTTTTGTTGTATTTGTTAGTTTTTGTTCTTAGCCCCTTTTTCTCTCCATAGCCGTTTTGAGTTGTTAATATTTTTGTTAGTTTAGTAGTCAGGTTAGATCTGTTTTGATAGCCGGTTTTACTTCTCCCGTTTTGGACCCCTCCCCTTCTGAGGATAAACAACTGTTTTCAGAAATCCTGCATCTGTGTCCAGAGTCCTAGTCGGGTCGTGACACCTGGGACCTTTAGTGTGATTTTTAACTGCCATTGCTCAAAAATAATAATGAACTAAAATCAATGTGCTCAAGAATTATTGCCCTATTTAAAGTTCCAATTACTTCACATTAACAATTCTGATCTTAACATTTGTTGGGAGAACTATTGCATGTTTTTTTATAAAAAAAATTGACAAAAATGGTACAAAACATAACACAAAGTAAAACGTGATATCAACGGATAGATCTGAAGTTGATCTATGGATATTTAAGCATTGAAAGTAAAAAAGTATTAATATAGGACTTATTTTGAACACTTTGACTGAGACCCTTTTGGATCCCAAGGGCCTTTAAAAATGGAGGAAAGCCCTAAGGGTTACAATTGGTTTTGAAAATGAGAAATATCAACTTGGCCCTCGCTTGCTTTTATTTTTCGGTGTGGAAAAAGTATGGCCACCCCTGGTCTTTGCCTTTTACTCACATTAGGAGCTCCACGAAGCGAATATTCTTGTTCAGCCCCTCGATGGCCTTCATGTCCTCCTCAGACAGGCAGAAGTCAAAGATCTGTAGACAACGGGCAAAACTCCAAATCAGATATTGACCTGCTTCACAAATCTCGCTTCAAAAAACAAACCTGGAAGTTTTCCTTGATACGACTAGGGCTGAAGCTCTTCGGGATGACCACGACTCCTCTCTGCACATTGAACCTAAGCGCAACCTGAGCTGGGGTCTTCTTGTACTTTTTAGCCAGCGACACAAGCAGCTCATCCTCCAAGAGTGGCGGGCAGGTTAGATTAACCCTGCGTGCATTTTAAATACCAATTGAATTGCACATAAACTTGCAAAAATGTGACTGGTCTGCAATACCAGGACTCATCCCTCGATGTTCCTAATGGGCTGTATCCCACGAGGACAATGTCGTTATTCCTGCAGTACTCCAGTAACTTTGGCTGAGTGAAATAAGGATGGCATTCAACCTGAAAGACGAAGGGATTTTGCATCATTATAATGTATAGTTTGTTCGGCAGGCATCGTTAAAATTGTGCAAAATCAATATATGCACCTGATTTGAAACTGGTTTGTGTTTCAGGCCAGGCTTGTTGAGGATCAACTCCAACTGTCGCTTGTTGAAGTTGGACACTCCGAGAGATTTTGCTAATCCTGCATCTTTGCATGCTTCCAAAGCCTTAAGAGGAAAACGGACAATTTAGAGGGCAATTGCACTTTTTGGGGGGGGGGAATTGTGCCTATCAATCACAATCCTTACGTGAGAGAAGCACAAATGTGTATTTCTTTTTTATGCATTCTAACCTGAGGCTGAATATGTGAAGGATGAGCTACGAGTTTCAGAAGTGGTGTGCTAAACAGATCTAATAAGCCCCAAGTAGCAGTATTGCTAAGTGCTTAACAAGAAATACAAACTAAGAACCTGATAATAACCACTTACTGTACAATGTCTGCTCTCACTGGGAGGCCGACTGATGGGACGTTTATATCTTCCCGTTTAGATTAAGAATGAATCATAATCCTCAGAAAGGTAAAAAAACAAAACCACAGTGCTGCAAAGTCGTGTCTCTGTCGCCATCGCCGGGTCTAAGTTGGATGTCAAAGTTGACCAGCTTCTTAGTTTATGACCACAGCCTTCTACTATCCAGATAAGAGGCATTATTTACAATCTAGAATGAACTCTTAGCAATTTAGAGGCGATTCAGCGGCTCAGTATGTCAATATAGCAGTATAAGCAAGTTAGCACTTTGTGATCACGGCACCACTAAAAGTAGTTTATCTGCGTTATAACAACGGTATCGCTAATACTTGGTTAATATTCAAGTTCTGACATGTAAATGGGTTATTGTTGGGGATTTTTTGAATTTTTTGGGGGGGAACTATATGAGCGGAACAGTGTAATCCCATTATACTTCATACTATATTACAAAGTAGAATGCATAAAAGAAGAAACATATATTTTCTTGTCTTACATAAAGATTGTGAATGATAGGCAACATTCCAAGAACGTGCAGTTACCCTTTAAGCAAACAAAATGCCAAAATAAGGTCCACATGACTCCGAGCAAACAGGCCAGAATTCCGAGTATGACGTGCCTCTTTGTGCATTGACCTTTTTTAAAAGAATTTTATCTAGAGTCACATCAAATCAGTAACTAAATCACCTCAAAAATGTAACAAGACTTAGAGGGCTCATGTCAGCTTAAGACTTAGAAAAACTTGTACATGCCTTTTATTACCAGTAGGCTAGACTATTGTAATGGTCTCCTTGCAGGTCTTCCCAAAAAAAACTGTCAGGCAGCTACAGCTTGTTCAGAACGCTGCTGCTAGAGTTCTAACAAAGACCAAAAAATGTGAGCACATTACACCAATTCTTAAATCCTTACATTGGCTCCCTGTACATCAGAGAATTGATTTCAAAATCCTCCTGCTCACATATAAATCACTACATGGTCTAGGGCCCAAGTATATCACCGATATGCTCCCACTATATAAGCCCTCTAGATCACTAAGATCTTCTGAGACCAATCTGTTAGCGGTTCCCAGAGTAAACTCAAATCAAGGGAGAGCATCATTCAGTCACTATGCAACAAATAGCTGGAATAAACTTCCTGAAGATGTCAGACTTTCCCCAACTCTGACTACTTTTAAAACAAGACTGAAAACTTTTATGTTCACCTTAGCTTTCAGCTAAATCTTTAAATCTTTTAACTTTTAATGTCCGCACTGGTTTTTTTTAATCTGCATTTTAATTTTGCTTTTATTTTCTTTCATTTCACTTTGTTGTCTGTGAAGCACTTTGAGTCTGCCTTGTGTATGAAACGTGCTATACAAATAAAGTTGCCTTGCCTTGCCTAGCGTTGAGAGCCGTACTAATAATATTCACCTCCCAAGTTGCACACAGATCCGTCTCATGATAAATGTACTTCCCATCCTCATCTCTTGGGTAGAAGGTGTCTCCTGGCTTCAGAAAACCAAATGGGAACACACATTTTTATTCTGCAATGTTTCATTTTGTGTTATAACAGATACCTTAAACGCCGTGGGCATCTCAACAATGTATAAATCAACAAAATCCAGCTGCAAAGTTTTCAAGGTCCTCTCCAAAGCGGGCCGGACCAGTTGTGGCGGATGGAACGTGTTCCACAGCTGCATAATGAAGTGTAAACAAACAATATTAGTCCTTACATAACAGGTAATAAACAATATGATCTTGAAAACCTTTCCACAGTAGAATATATCTTGTCTTTTCACGGTTCCATCAGCTATTTTGTCCCTTATAGCTTGTCCCACCTCATGTTCATTAAAGTAAACCAAAGCTCCGTCAATGTGTCTGTATCCTGTTTCTATAGCCAGTTTCACAGACTTATATGCAGTCTCTTTAGGGGTCTGTAAAAGAAAAATCAGTTATTAATAAAAAATTGCATGAAAAATAGGTAATTAATAAGATTTACCCCTAAGTGCAGTATTTCTTACCGTGCGGGGATCTCCATATGTACCCAGTCCAATCAAAGGCATGATATTCCCGTCCCTGAGAGGGACACAGTGACTGTCAGCTGAGAAGTTCATGTTTGTCAAATGGCGAATTGGCAGGTCTATAAATTCCCAGCTCTCTCACTCATGACCTGAGGGCCCCACGTTTGACAAATAGGAGTTATTCAAATGTGAACAAAATAGTTCTTTGCCCTTTCGCCACTGTCAAAACTCCTCCCAGGTACAAAGGTCAACATGAGCAATGAAACAACAGTGACAACAGCTTCACCTATTTTTACTATATGGGTCATCTTGAGTACAAGTGTATAATTGTGTTACGTTTGTTTCCCAAAAGAGGACGCTGTGACTTTAAATGTCACGCGGTGTATTCTGGGTAATGTGCGTCTGCTGTTTTGGTGGCGAAGAACTGATGGCCGCTCTGCTATAATACATTTATGGACAAGTATAACGTATGTAGGGCGGATTTAAATATTCATCAACTTTGCGCTGATAATTTAAAGGCGTTTTCATCAATGGCGTGTAAGTCTACTGTCTTGGATGACGTGATAACAAGTTGTTTGAATAAGCTAGGTTGCTAATGATGCTAGCTAGCTTCCGTGTCCCGAATCGGTTTAGTATTTTTAAAACGATGTCATTGTGTAGCTCGTAATACTGATTAGTAACAAAATAAAACACACTTTACATATTTATGAGTGATGTATTCAGGTATGGCATTCGACAATTTAGGATAGCCTTTGTGTCCATACGCAAAGCGACGTCGACTTGCCGAGTGATCAATAGAATTCATTAAAATGAACCGGGGGGGCGAATCTGTTGGCAATGACGACATTGTCATCATCGTGGAAAACGAGGCCGAAAGTTTACCACTCGGGGAAGAGCGACCGAAACAACAAGGTGCATTCGGACTCATGGACACCTGTCCTGTCTGCAAGTTGAGCTTTCACAACAGAGAGCCCAAACTCCTTCCATGTCTTCACTCCTTTTGCAAGAGGTGCCTTCCTGCACCGTGCAGGGCTGGCGACACCAGGCGGGACCACTCCCTCGGCCTGCAGGGGGACAACACCAATAAGCAAAGTGAGTGACTCCATTATGATTGGATTTCTTGGTGTGTATTATATGAGTATACAGTATCCATCCATCCATTGTCAATACCACTTTCCATTATAGGGTCACAAAAGAGCTGGAGCCTATCCCAGCTGAGTTTTGGGTAGAAGGTGGGGTTTGCTAACCAATCACAGTAAAGTTAGAATTGGAAAAAGTACATTGCTTGGAAAGAAGCATCAACAGTGGGTTAATAATTATTAAAGAGCTCTGCACAGAAGAGGAATTGGCAGGAGTGTGATGACACAACACCAATCGATATACTGATCAAACACATAACATCAAAGACACATCAAAAAGCGTACATACACACATAAAAGCACTATTACTAAATGGGAAGGACACACACAGGGGAACTTCGCATATTAAAATACACTGACAAACTGTTAAAGAGGCCCAATTATGCTAAACCATTTTTTCTTACCTATTGGTGCCTGCATAAATCCCGAAAATTTGAAATCAAACCATGGTGGGGATGTTTATAAAACACTATTGCCTTCCTTCATACTTCCTCCAAACAAGCCGTTTGGAATTTGCCCCAATAGTGACGTTCTTGCCAGTGGATGTAAGCGGATACCTCCAATTATGCAGGAATGTGAAATTACAGCAAAAACGTGGATTTCCGCGTTTGTAAACATTAATTTTGCATCAAAATATCACTTCCGAGTTTTTTTGTATTAAAAAATTCGTAAAAGTACAATCTAAACAAAATTTGTTCACTGCTCCCCTCAGCCGCAATTACTCCATTGGCACTGAGTTGCAGGATGGGGGGACGATCAGTAGCTCTGAAATAAACTCGGTAGTTAGCTAACCATCTAGCGAGCTTACTTGATGTCAGCCCCGTTCGTTCTCCGAGCCACAACGTTGATAGCTGTCCACTATGCTGCTAATCATTTTTGGATGATTACAATCCGAACTCTGTTAGTCCTGAACCATTTGTAGTTCTAGATAAGGAATGTCAGACTTGTTTTCATTGAGGGCCACATTGCAGTAATGGCTGCCTGCAGATGGCCGATTTTACAAAATCTATTTAAATTGTGCATGTGGGAAATACCCTGTGATTAATCATGATTAATCGAAATTCAAGAGTGATGTTATGTTGCACAATTGCGCCAAGTAAAATTCCTCGTTTGTGAACGCGTTCTCAAACTATGGCAATAAAAACTCTTCTGATTCTGATGAATTCTGATTCTGATCTAATTGATGATTCATAATTTAAGCTCAAAGCTCGGTTTTAGTTGTCTCAACTAATAATAAATACATTGATTATGAATTTGTTGTATTATTAGATATTAAACTAATGTGCATGTATATTGACCTAATTTTAGCATCTCTAATGCACAAAATATATCTAAGTTGCCCCCCCCCACATCCTTCAATGTTGTCTGTATGCTACAGTTATCTATAATGGCAACAATTAATGCCTATTTGGGACATGAGCTGTCATCTTGTGCTTTCTTTCTCTCTCTCCCTCCAGTGGCTACCATCCGTTGTCCAGTATGCAGACAGGAATCCTGGGAAATGGACGTGCTGGATAATTTCTTTGTCAAGGACTCTGCTGAGGTGCCAAGCAGCACCATGGAGAAAAATAGCCAGGTAGGCCAACGAGCCTGTTTTGTATACATTCATTTATAACTCGACTTGGCGCTACCTGTCCGCCCTTGGAACACATTAAACACATTATAGTGATGTAGCTTCCCACTACAACTCTGTGCAGCAGGTGACTGTATGCATTGTGACTACGATTCTTGGCACACCTCATACACACCAGGGGCCTCATGTATTAAGAGTTGCGTGGATTTCCTCCTGAAAAAAGGGGCTTACGTTCAAATCCAGAAAACAGCGTATACAAGAAAAAATTCAGATGTATTAAAGCGGGGGTGTTTTACCTTTATGACCCAATCGAAACAACCTTACCTAGTCATGGTGCAGAAATAATCAACCAGCACAAAAAGTCAACACAGATGGTCACGCACAACACAACATGCTCACGGAACTTTGTGAATAATATAAAATAAAAAAAAGTCCCATCACCAAAAAAATTCAAAATTATACCCATTTAATCCATTATCCATTGCACGACATGATGGGGAAAAATGCAAAACTCTCCACACTTATCCAAGTTTGACTTTTAGCTGCTTGATATTTCTGATTAATTACAAAGCTTTAAAGAGGTTGTCACAGAAGTAAACAAGGTAGGAGTTGAACTTTCACATACTCTTAATATTTAAAAACATGAATGATTATGTATCCATTCTAGTATCATAATATGTAAACACACACACATACATATGGCTAAACCTTTTTTTTTTAGCGCAATGCGGCCCCCCAGTCAAAACATTTGGACACTCCTATATTAAAGTTTGCACACACACTAATCCAAGCACATTTCTTTACTACTTTCCAATGAACGCCACATTTCCACGTCAAGGTCACTCTTGATCGTCTCATCTTTGCCGTGAAAAAGGGCATTCGCAAGCTTAATACATGAGGCCCCTGGTTTGCCAGAGAATGAGAAGACACAGCTTAGGAGGGATCAGTGTTTCCACCTTAATTAGGGTGTAGATATTTTGGAAACGATTCGATCCGATTCCTGGGGTGACGATTCGATTCTCGATAAACCTGATTATCAATTCAAACCGATTCTCGCAATTATTTGGTATGATAATTGTATTGAAACTTTTACGAAACAAGTTACAGGTTATAAAAGCTCCATCCAGTTGCATCGAGATGGCCTAAAATGTCTAATTAAATGATCAATCCATTTAGAATCGGAATAAATAAGAATCGCAATTCAAATGTGAATCGATTTTTTTGTGCACCCCCCCAGCTTAGTGACTTTATTGCTCTATTAAGCGTATATTCAGACTCCATCTTGAGACTCTTTAAAACAAAATCTGGCAATTTTTTATTGTTTTATTTTTGGAGACTCTGACAAAAACATATTTGTCTTGCATTTCATATTTTTCACTTATTTTTGTCCCTCCCACAACATTATTGTTCTCCTTCAGCGAACATTGTAATCACATCCAATGCATACGTCATGGCCAATTATGCAAATGAAACTCTTTCGTCACTCCTCCAACTCACTACCACAGTCCTTTGGTAAACACTGTAATCTACTCTTCCTTTTCATGTGCTTTGTCAGGTGTGTATGAGTTGTGACGACAACACGGAGGCAACAGGCTACTGTTTGGAGTGCGTGGAGTTCCTGTGCGTGACATGTATCGAGGCGCACCAGAGGGTAAAGTTCACCAGGGATCACACCATACGTCAAAAAGAGGAAATGTCCCCGGGTAGGTTTAAAAAAAAAAAAAAAAAAGAAGAAGAGAAAAGCTGTTTGAGATGTTGCAATGCTGTATTGACACTCGTCCATCCATATCTGCAGAAGCAGTAGCCGTTTCCACACAGAAGCCCGTGTTTTGTGACATCCACAAGCAGGAGCCGTTGAAGCTTTTTTGCGAGACGTGCGATCGACTCACCTGCAGAGACTGTCAGCTGCTCAAACACAAGGATCACAAGTATGCACTTCTCATTAAAACCATGAATCTTATTGTTGAACCCATATAAAATACTCTAGTGGCCCATGTTTTACTGTATCTTAGTTCAGTATTTGTTTATTGTCATTCATTGTGCAGCTCCTTGAATTCCTTGAATTCCTTCTAAGTCTATCTGATAGCTCAGTCACAGCTCTTTTTATTACCAAATATGTGTTATATGTGTTTTATGTCGCACGTTTGCACCAAGAAAAACTCCTAGTTTGTGAACCCATTCTCAAACAATGGCAATAAAACTATTCTGATTCTGATTCTGAACATTGATCATGCCCAGCTATCAGTTTCTGGAGGATGCGTACAGGAACCACAGGCAGTATCTCGAGAACATGACACAGCAGCTGCAAGAAAAAAGGAAGGCCATCGAGGAATTCTCCAACAGCATCAACAATGGGTGAAGTGTCTTTCCTTCTCGTTTCTGATGTCATTTAAAGGGGAAATACACTGTTTTGGAAATTGTGCCCATCAATCCCTATCCCTGTATAAGACAAGAACACATGCTTTTTCTTTTTTTATGCATTCTAAGTCGTAAAATACGACCAGTAGTGCTAACAATTCAGCTAATGGGAGTAAACTATTCCACTCTTAAAGCCCCCTAAAAAACATCCAAAAACCACCAACAATACTTTATTTACCTGTCGTGACCTGAATATTAACCAAGTATTAGCAATATTGTTATTATAAGCGTTAACGCAGACCAACTATTTTTAGCGGTGCTTTGATCACAGATAGCTTACTAGCTTTTGCTGCTATATTAAAATATATTGAGCTGCGGCTGCATCGCCTTTTAACCAGTGAAAGTTAATTCCACATTATAAATCATGTCTCTCACCTGGATAGTCGAAGGATGTGGACATAAACCAAGAAGGTGGTCCACTTTGACATCCAATTTAGACCTGGAAAAGTCGAGAAAGACACTAAAAGACGCTGGTTTGCGTCACCTTTTAAAAAAAATCCTTTGTGAGGATTATGATTCATTTTTCATCCAAACGGGAAGATATGGACATATCTTCCAGTGATAGCAGACATTGTACAGTATGTGTTTGTTTTATTATGTTCCTAGTTTGTATATCTTGTTTAGCACTTAGCAATACTGCTGCATGATGTTTAGTGTTTTACTAAAGCTGGATCTGTTTTGCACACAGCTTCCAACATTTTTGCTCATCCTAATTATATTCAGGCTAAACAAAATTAGCTTCTGGACCAAATTTGTACCAAAGTAGTCTTTGTGATTATAACAGTAGTGTTGTTGTTGTTGAAAGGAAAAGCAAATGTTGTGACGGGTCTGTGAAATTATTGAGCCGCCGTAAGTTTAAACTGAGCAAAATACGTAAATATCACATGTTATTATGAATTTTCCTGATACTATATTACATTTATACAAACAGCATGTATATATAACCTTGATGGAGGTTTTTGGATGTTTTCTAGAGCGCTTTAGGAATAGAGCGACTCTGCTTCATTGTTAGCTGACTTTTGCTAGTGTTTGTTTACAAGAGTGCATAAAAAATATATATATGTATGTGTTCTTGCAGGTCCCCTTTAACTGCATGTTTTATAAAGATTTTTTTTTTTTCACTAAGACTCCAGCAAGTTGAAGAAAACCGAAAGTCAGTCACGAATGAAATAAAGAAGTCCATCTGCAACCTTATTATGGAGATCAACAGGAAGGGGAAGGTTCTGGCTAACCAGCTTGAGGTTGTTTTTTTTTTAATGGTAATCATTCAACACTGTAGTTTGGTGTACACATTTTTTTAATTTCCTGCCATATTGTTCAGTCTCTTACTACAGATCACGAGCTGGGTCTAAAAAAGCAGCAGAAGGACGTCGACTCTCTGCGCAGGCACCTTGACCACGTCATCAGTTTTACCAAGTGGGCCACAGCCAGCCAAAGTGGCACCGCCCTTCTCTACTGCAAGAGACTGGTTTGTGACTTTTTACCAGCCAACCATTCAAACATAACTATATTCATACTAGATCTTCTTCTATTCAGATTCTATTCCAGATCAACTACCTGATGGGGGCAAGGTGCAATCCCGCCATCATCCCTCAGAGTTCTGTACGCTTCCAGTGTCGCTCTGGTTTCTGGGCCACAAATGTCGATCTTGGTAAGGAGCGTTCTCACATAAAATGGCTGAAAAAGCTTTTTTTTTTTTTTTCAAATAAGTCTGCATCAGTCTCCACAATCATGTATTAAATTAATTGCTATACCTCAAATAGACACAAAAGCGAAACATTGTAACCATGACCAAAGTATATCGTGTATTTATTAAAGCACATCTTATATTGTAATAAATAGTGGAAAAATATTTTCGGACATGCTGTAATGGGAAAACTGGAAATATGTGATGGATTACATTGTAATTGAATGCATGTTCGAAATAAACTGCTCTTAAACTATTAAAGCATTTAATTGCAATTCATCACATTTAGTTCAGTTAACTGGTAATTAGTTGCGATTAATCAAAGTTTTTTTTATATTAGGTGTGCCTTAGACCAGTGGTCCCCAACCTTTTTGTACTTGAGGACCGGTCAATGCTTGAAAATTTGTCCCACGGACCGGGGGGGGGGGGGGGGGTAGTAAATAGTTTTTTGGGTTTTTTTTGTCATAAAGAAATACAATCATGTGTGCTTACGGACTGTATCCCTGCAGACTGTATTGATTTATATTGATATATAATGTATATATTGTGTTTTTTATGTTGATTTAATTATTTATTTATTTTTTAATATATATATATATATATATATAATTTTTTTTAATTTCTTGTGCGGCTGCGGCCCGGTACCGATCGGTCCACGGACTGGTACCGGGCCGTGGCCCGGTGGTTGGGGACCACTGCCTTAGACGGATCATTTTTATCACAAAATTATTGTACAGATAAAACTTAGTCTTTTGTAATAAATTATACTTAAAGTACAATACAAAAAATATTATTATGCTACAATGTTTAATAATATAATGTACAAATAATGACAACATCTTCTATTGTAACATGTAAGGTATCATTCATTTGTAAAAAAAAATACAAAATATACAGGGGCTTTGAGTATTGGCTGATAGTGATATTATCTGATACAATATTGGCAGGAATCATACATATTTCTATTATTTTGTAATGTGGAAGGTTGAAAAAGGTTTGATTAAGTGAAATTACTCGGAACAATGGAAGGCCTGAAAAACACTAACCTATTTATTATTAACAGTCTGCAATGCACTTGTGTTGCGACACCTTGTGACCACAATAATTCATTAAGGTAAACTCATGACGCAGCAATGAATGATGCGGACATGTTTGTTACTGGATATTTTATAATACGCCTCGGAGACTTTGTATTTGTTGGTAAGGTGCATCTATAATTATTTTATACATGTTTGTATTGCTTTTGTGTTTTAGACTGCACTATTGTTCAATTAAGGACACTCATTCCGCATGTCTAGCTTGTGGCTATTGTGTGCATAGCTGTTGTGTAGCTGCTAGTAGCCTATAGCCTACCACGTTTACCTTTTGTAAATGCCTTGACTAAAATACAAGAAAAGACCAACCTTGTGTGTTCATTGGAGGACGTTAGTTGTCCCAGTGGCTGTCCAGCTTTGCAGAAGCAACACGCTGCAGGACTGTTTGTATCAGAGCGCCTACATCAAAAGTTTTATATCCGAGCTGATGTAAACTCTTTTTGCTGATATCAATATCAGTTTGTTGCAAAAATTTGTGTTGTTGCAATCATTTTACAATTAACGACCTAATTAAATTATATTTTCATTAAGTATCCCTATTTACTACAAATAGGTAATTATTAATTCACAGCAATCAATGCATATAAATGATTTTCTTGTAAAAATAATAATGATACACATTATTTAATGTTATTATAAAATATTTCCACAAATAATGGCTTCATCTTCTGTTGTATTATATAATCAGAATCAGATTTATTTGCTAATTATGTTTAACACAAAAGGGTGTTTGACTTGGTAGACTATACTCTCTTTGTTCAGGCATTGTTACTCAGTGGGCAAAAAACATGGAATCTCATTTAATATTGTTGCAAAATAATGGTCTCCTCCCTGATAGATGCCTGTTACTCTCTGCAGTTGAGTTAGGAGCTACTGTTACTGTTAGGGAATGCAAGTACAGTACATGTGAAATGAGCAAATATTGCGTATTTCTTATGGTCGTTTCCCAGGTTCTCTCCTAGTTGACAGGAGTGCAGTACCGCCGCCGCCACCGCCCATTCCCAACCAACAGGTCGGTCCCCGAGGAGAGGCGCCGGCCGGGGGACTGGCGTTATCAGCTCAGCAGCGACAAAGCACGCTGGCCCAGCTCCAGATGCAGGTAGGAGGTTCCGCTTTGATGCACCTAGCGGTGCAGTTTATAAACAATCGGAAGGCATCAAATTTCTGTGCTCTCTGCTTTGGTAATTCCTCTGTCTCAGGTTGACAAACTTTCCCAGCAGCCCCACAGGCAGGCCGCTCCCAACCACTGGTCATGGTACCATAACGCCAGGCTCCCTGTACCCCACGGCCACCCGCCCCCGACCAGACCCATCCACGGAGGGTCCTCCCCCTCGCAAACCATTACCAACTTGGCGCAGCTGGGACGCAGATATGGAGGCTCGCAAGTCAACACCAGGAGCCCCAATTCCTCCATGCTGCACAGTGCCGGATTCCCACCTCCCCAGGTAAGAGGCTGGGAGGGCAAGTCTGGTAGAAATCATGTCGTCATTTAATTCTATTTATGTTAAAACTAGCTCAACAGGATTATTATTTTTGGTGTGGAAAGGCCTGTCTCTTAAACTTGTTCCTTGTAACTTTTGTCCTAGGCCCTGCGAGACTTGATCAATTCATCCAGCTTCTCTTCCAAGCCAATGGAGGTATCACAGGGCAACTTCCGCTACCCGCATCCTGTGTCTGCTGGAGGGGCCACCCAGGTGCCACCAAACCAGGTTGGTTTAATAACCCTGGTCCATGTCAGCACATACATCTATCTATTTGCCATATGTGTTTCTTTTGTTGGATGTTTTCCTTGTTTTCAGCGCAACCTGGCAGAGCTGTCCTACCTGAAGCGGAGTGAAGCCGGCTGTCCTGTCCCTTCCAGTAGCATCGTCCTCGCGAGACCCGGTTTGGCTTCAAGCCAAACCTCTAAAACTGCCGACAAATTAGGTAGACTAAGGACCATCGTTAATGATTCAGATAAAATATTAGCATAAACTGGTGAAATTACTGGTACGTTGTGCCATCAACTTTCGATTAACACGTTTTCTTGTCTTTTGTCAAGTTCAAGGAAAGCAGAGCTCACCGATGGTTAAACCGTCATCTTCAGAGAGAACCACAGGGTAAGAAAGGATCAGGAATTCTTGAGTCTGTCATATTTTCTGGCCTAGAATAAAAGTTTTTTTGTTTTTAGGTGCTGTGTATGAATAAGTATAAGGCCTACAGTCAACAAAATAAATGACAGAGTCTGTAATAGTAGTAATTACAGGATCCGAATATGTAGTTTTTTTTTTCTTGAAATATTAGGTCATATTTTTTATAAAAACGTGTTTTTATTTGGATGCTTGTAAGTAGGACTGCACAAAAAGTTGGCGGGGAAAAATTGCGATCTCAATCAGGGATGGGTACTGTTCACATTTGAACCAATACGGTACCAAATCCCGATACCTGGCAATCGATATCGGTACTTAACGGTACCAATTCCCGGTACTTTTGTGTGTGTTAATAAATATTGATTGTTTTTGATAATTAAATATTTTTTACTGCAACATTTAAACATTTGCGGATTAAGGTAATGGCTGTCCAGTTATATCTAGTTTTATTATCATCATATTGTCATTTGCAAGTTTACCATTAAGTTGCAAAACCGTTGTAAGTCATAGACCATTTTTTTTCCCCTCAGAATTTTCAACTAACTTGAAGTGTTTTGCCAAGAGGATAATTTGTAATATGTACATTTTCAGAATGTGCTTGTTCTATTTTTGGGCAAAGTAAGACAAAGAAAACAATTTTGAAGTTTTCTTTATTTTTAAATTATTATGCCATGATTTTACCAGTCCGGCCTGCGTGGGAATAGATTTTCCTCCATGCGGCCCCTGAGCTAAAACGAGTTTGACACCCATGCACTAGGTTTTGCAGATACACAATAATATTGTTATTCTGTTCTTACATGGGGAAAAAAACACTGTAAAAATGTAAGAAGAAAGAGCGAAAAAATCGGTATGTAACAAGAAAAAGCTGAGATGTTCTAACTAATAAATAATAATAATATACTTAGTCACTAATAATACCAAGCTGACACAATATATGTTTTAAAAATGTTTTTAAATAAAAATATCAATATGACCCTTGCATACTTTGAATTTTTAGTATACAGCCTTTAGTGGAAAAAGTTTAGACACCCCTGAACTAAAGTATCAAAAGTATTGATATTTTAATTTGAGAATTGATATTAAAGCATAAAGATCTGGTATCGGTGGTATTGATATTTCAGTATCGGTCCGCACACCACTAAAGAAGATGACCTGGTGTACATGTGTGTACAGCATTTTACAACATCGTGCAGCCCTAGTTGTAAGTTTTATGATGTCATTTTCTAAAAATGTTTCAAGGACGACGTCTTGGAAGCTGAATACTGAGACGCCGGCGGCTCCCTCAGCCAAGCGACGCAGAAGGTTATCCCCCGGGCCCATTATCGTCATCAAGGACGAACCAGAGGATGAGGATGAAGTTCGTTTTGTAAGACCGGGTCTATTGCACTTGAGGTGTGATGGATTACTTAGTGCTTCTTCTGTAATGCTCTTTGTCTATCAGGTGCAGTCCAGCCTTCCTGACAGCAGCACAGGGGCCCGGCCACACCCACAAGGGCCTAAACCTTGTGCCCCTGTCCAAGCTTCGACATCGGTCTCCAACCCGGCAATAGAACCTCAAATTGCAGCGCGGCCCGAGTCGGAGAAAGTCTCTCAGCCGGAGGACGACCCCAACGAGGACTGGTGTGCCGTGTGCCAGAATGGAGGAGAGCTGCTTTGCTGCGACAAGTGTCCCAAAGTTTTCCATCTGGCCTGCCATATCCCCGCGCTGAATGCGTCTCCAAGGTATCAACGGACTATTAACAGCCGTTAAGTCACATACATGCTAAAATCCTGGTTTGTCCTCAGCGGAGAATGGTTTTGTTCTTTCTGCCGAGACCTCGTCAGCCCTGAGATGGTGTACGACTGTGATAAGAAAGACACACACTTGTCAGAAAGAATGCCACCTGTCGACCAAAGGGTATACAGTTATTTTTTCATACCAGTGGTATGTCTTTTTGTAAATCTTCCCCCTAATGTTATCTTACTCTCACTCTTTTTCAGAAATGTGAGCGGTTGCTTTTACTTCTGTACTGCAATGACATCAGCACAGACTTCCAGCACGCATCGGTAGGACGCTGCCTTCTGCGGCAGTAGCAGTTAACGTGTTAAATGTTGTTAAAAAATACTTAAATGTTTGAAAAATAGCCTGAAAATTAGTGATGTGCCAATTGGCCAACGATCAGTATCTGACAATTTTCTTGAAAAACTATGTGATCGCCATTGGCAATTTATGCCTTTCATTGTCAATCACAAATCCCCTCTGGCTAATCTTGTCCATACAGAGTGTGGACTGGCTCCCCTAAATTAATAATAATCCTCTCTGTTACGGCAAATAAACTTAATTTCTTAATATCTTAGGTATTATTATCAAGTCGAGCGCAAGCAGGAGCTTGCATGCTAATAGCTAAGATAACCGCTAAGCTGGCTAGAAACAACAGAATAAATAAGTAGTAAAGTTTATAAAGTGATGATGGAAGCGCATTGCAGCAGATATTATCAGGAAATTAACAAGTAGATTAATAGGAGTCTAGAGAGAGGATAATATAACAGCTATTTTTTTAGTAGTGTCGACACCAATATCACTATGATCGATACTAGAGTGATTAGGTCTATCTTTTTATTTTCTCAAAATATATATATTTTCAGTATTTGTTAATGTCTACACATTTTGAGAATAATTCTCTGGACACCATTAAAGGGATTTAAATGAATAGATAGTGTTTTTGGTTTTGTTTAGTTATTTTGTACTATTGACTTTGTTTTGATCGAATCATTGTATGTAATAAAAGAGAATAATGAACTAGTTTGAATATTATGTCAACTGTCAATAGCACTCCTAATTAATACATTGAAACATTTACAGTTCATGTGATCGGTATTGGTATCGGCCACTCTTACTCATGGATAATTAGTATTGGAATCGGCAGCTTAATTCCCTGCTTGGAACATCCCTATAATGATTGAAAAAAAAAGCCTGAAAATGATATTTATGTAAAAGTTTTTGTTTTTAGGACTAAACATAAGATAAAATGACACTTTTAGGAAGTTGTATTGACCACTTTTGTTGCTGTTTTTTCTCACTTCTGTAGGAGTCCAAAAAGTACAAAGAACTAATCAAAACCCCGATGGATTTATCAATGATTAAGAAGAAGCTTAGGACATTTGAGGTGGACTCTTACTCCGCTCCCGAAGGTTTTGTGGCAGACATGAGGCTCATTTTTCGCAACTGTGCCAAGTACTATAAGGTAAGCAGCCACGAATATGCAAACCTACAGTCTCTCACTAAATTGAGTACACAACTATTTAATAACAGTACATTTCATCAAGGAACAGTACTGTAGAAATGTATACACAATAGTATCTCGGGATATGACTTTAATTGGTTTTGTGACACAGCTCAAACCTCAACAAACTAATAGAATATACTACACATAACTACAGTACAGTAGTTTCATGAAGTAATAGTATGAAGTAATGTAATAACAATGTACATACCTTAGATCACAAGTGCCAAACGCCACATAATTTTATATGGCCTGCGAAAGCCAGGAAATAATGTGCATCAATGAAGTACTTCATCTGTCTTGATAAATGTTTGATAAATTAGTTTTTATTTTCACAGGGAGAAAAAAAAATTACTTCGTGAAATTGCATAGATTTGAAAATGTAATATAATCTGATCATGTAACAAATATATACTGTATGACAATTTTTTGGTCGAAATAAATATATATCTGCTTGACACATGATTTCAAAGCAAATTATCCATCAATTTGTACATTAAAAAAAAAAATCCAATGCATTGGAAAATGTAATATAAATTATCTAATGATATCATGTGGGGATTATGCATGTATATTAGTATATATTCACTGTTAGAAACGGCCTTCTGAGGGCAGCCATAACTGCGATGTGGCCCTCAATAAAAACAAGTTTGATACCCTGGCCCTTAAAGATTAGACTTCTCTGCTATTTTTTTTTAGCTGCTCCTCCGTCAAACACACCATCAGCAGCTTCTCTTTATTTTCATGGATAAATGTCTGCCGTTCAGATATTATTTTAAAGTCCTTCGCTGGCATTATCGACTCATACTTCTTTAGTATGGTGCAGATGAGCAGTGCTGTACACTTCAACCGCGTCTGCCAGGTTTTAAATGATTGATTTATTTAATTCAATGGATATCATCGACCTCTGCTCAGCACTGTTCCTCACACTGCCTGTGTTCCTTCCAATGGTTGGAAAAACAGAGTTATATCGATCTCTAGCCAGAAGCTAATGCCATTGAGTAAGGTACCGGATGTTTTGGTCAGCTCTTACAGGGTGCACAGTGACATTTGCTGTGCAAACTCGCGGTGGGGAGGGTCGTAACCCGAATTTCTGCTTGCAACTAAAAGTATAACAATTAGCCGAGAGACAGCTCCTATCCCGAAAAACTCGCAAGGTGGGGCACAGCTGTACTTTAGAGTAGTCACTGTACAGCTTTAACAGCAGCATAGATATATTTCCCCTCAATGACCCGCAGCACTCATACAGCCTCAGACCATGATGCTAACACTACCAATTACTAATAAGCTTGCTACTTTCTTGTGTTGCCAGCTATTTAGACATTGAGCCATTTTCTTTGAATAGTGAATCTATGCTGCAACACAAGCCGTACGCTGATTACTCTAAAACATATTCATTTGTACAGTATTGTCCATTGACAAGATTTTTAATGGTAACTTAAATAATATGTGGTGTGATGGTTAGGGATGATGTTTGATAAGGAATTATCGAGTTCGAGCCTATTATCGAATCCTCTTATCGAACTGATTCCTTATCGATTCTCTTATCGAGTCCAGATAGGTTGTTGTATATGGAAAAAAACACACAATATTTGGTTTAACAAAAGCTCACTTTTATTATATAATAAAAAAATAAAATCTAATAAATAAATAAATATTGACTGTTACCCGCCTAAAAAAATAAAATAAAATAAATAAATATTGACTGTTGTTACCCAAAGTATATTAAGTGGGATTTTTCAGAGAAACAGATATATACAGTAACACAAAAACAACCTGTCTCTGTGATCACTATAGGTGTATAAATAATAATATAGTGTTAAATAAAATCAGTCCCTTGGGCACAAAACTGAAAATAATACAGCTCTCCAAAAAGTGCACTTCTGCTGCTATTTGACATAACTGTTTGTTATGATGCTTTGAAATTTTTGCACTTTATTTCTTTATTGAAAGAAAATTCTATGAAGAGAAAAGTTCTTTGCAAATGTGGTTACAATGCTAAAAAATGAAAAGTTAAAGCTAAAAAAGAAATACACTTTATTGAGTTAACATTATTTCTTTATAGTGGGAAAAATGTTACGAGCTAGAGAATATAACAACTACACTACCCAGCATGCAACGGGAGTTACGAGCATGCGCGGTAGCCCCGAAAAGTGTTGCATGTTGCCACGCTGTGAAAGTAAACTTTAAGAACTCAGCCAACACGCCTCGTCTGCATTATTTATAATTAGACAGACAACACATATACAGTGTGATTTTGTTTTGTTTACAAGGAAAGAAAAACAAAAGTTAAAAAAGGGAGATGTGTTGTATATATATGTATGTGCTGCGGTTGTTTTAAGAACGTTGCGACAGCTGCCGTAAAGGAGGTGCGTTGCTAGCCTGGTTGCTATGTTTCCGGTTGGTCGTAAAAGTGTTTGTCATGTGTTTTACCCTGCTCAAATCTCTCAGTAAAGTTATTCATTGGATTATACCTTTTTGTTTTGAACTTTATTACTCCTTGGAGCGCTTTTTCCCGTCCATTGTTTTCCTGCTTTCGCTATCTGCGCCTAATGACTGAGCTACGTGACGTCAATTCTTGTGATGTCCCACGGAGCATTTCTGGTCGGGACGGGATTCGAATAAAGAATCAACTCTTTTCCTTTACTATAGCGGTCTCGATAACGGGTACCGGTTCTCAAAAAGGGATTCGAGTCCGAGGACTCGGTTATTTTCTTATCAAACAACCGGGAAAACCGGTTTCGAGTATCATCCCTAGTGATGGTGCTATCTGCAGGAGAAAAAAGTAAAGCTCTGTCGATTATCGGCACCGATATTTAGCTTTTTGATGTAGTTCGGTATCTGCTTTTAAAAAAAATTTAGATTGGCTTTTCTTTTTTATTTATACAACTACTGTACAATATATCTACCACAAAAGATACAATATATACACATGATAGCAGTATTTAGTATTTAAGAAATAATTAGTGAAGTAGATAGTAATAAGCACTGCTGAAGCACGAGCTGGCCCTTTTGTCCTGCATGAGAATTTTTATTTTTTTTCCTGGAGCCCAATTTTATAATGTTTTTAACAAAAATTACTCTCATTGTCAATAATTATTCCCCAAATATGTTTTGATATATGATTAATTTTTTTTGATATCTGATTTATTTAAGTTCTTGTGAGAATTCTTCTCCAGTCTGCTCAGGTGCTTTCACCGCGGGGCTCATGCGGCCATGCCCACTTTTCTTCCCTTCCAATGCAGCGCTTCCATTTTTTGCCGGGAAAATCAGTTTTTGTCCATCTTTCCTGTCATCTTGCCGGTTCCGTTTTGGGTTTTTTCGCTACTGCAGTGACCGAGTCACTCAACAATCCACCGTCCGCAACATTTGCTGTGTGGGCTCATCAAAGGGCGAGTTGTATGATCCACGATTTAGTCAAAAACTGCGACAGACTATTGTTTGAAAGGGGAAAGAATGAGCGATGCTCTGCTTTTGAACCAAGTGGTATGTGTCATACACTGTATGTTCACGTGTACATGTGATTATGCCTACACGTTTGTACAACCAATGCTCATATGTGCGTATGATTAGGTCTACATATCTGTACAACAAATGCTCAATAAAAAAATAAATAAAAAAAGCGACAAAGATGGATTGACATAAAGACGACAGAAAAGATATCTCTGCCAAAAATCCAAATTTTGTGTAAATATCTTGACAAATAGTAGAGATGTCCGATAATATCGGTCTGCCGATATTATCGGCCGATAAATGCGTTAAAATGTAATATCGGAAATTATCGGTATCGTTTTTTTAATTATCAGTATCGTTTTTTTTGTGGTTTTTTTTATTAAATCCACATAAAAAACACAAGATACACTTACAATTAGTGCACCAACCCAAAAAACCTCCCTCCCCCATTTACACTCATTCACACAAAAGGGTTGTTTCTTTCTGTTATTAATATTCTGCTTCCTACATTATATATCAATATATATCAATACAGTCTGCAAGGGATACAGTCCGTAAGCACACATGATTGTGCGTGCTGCTGGTCCACTACTAATACTAACCTTTAACAGTTAATTTTACAAATTTTCATTAATTACTAGTTTCTATGTAACTGTTTTTATATTGTTTTACTTTCTTTTTTATTCAAGAAAATGTTTTTAATTTATTTATCTTATTTTATTTGATTCATTTAAAAAAAAATACCTTATCTTCACCATACCTGGTTGTCCAAATTAGGCATAATAATGTGTTAATTCCACAACTGTATATATCGGTTGATATCGGTATCGGTTGATATCGGTATCGGTAATTAAAGAGTTGGACAATATCGGCATATCGGATATCGGCAAAAAGCCATTATCGGACATCCCTAACAAATAGGATACTTATTAAATAAGTAAAGAAGAGCAGGCATCAGCCCACACATTCTCATACTTTCTGTAACATCCAGGAAGAAATGTCAGCCAGCTTGAAAAATGTCTCAACTCTAATCTACGTGAAGCAGCCCAGAATTGTTTTAATTTAAATGTTTGCAATTTGTCAGGGTTCTTCTCGAGCAAACCTTACAATGTATTAGATACATAAACTGCTATTAAATTGTATAAAATGTAGTTATTGGCGAGTCCCTTATTTTTACCAATTTTCCCAGGAGATCTGCCATATTTTGAGATGCAAATGTTAAAGTCCATCTCACTCGCAGCATTAGACACAAGTAAAAAAATAAAATAAAAAGACACACGTAATAAAGGTGTTTGTGAAATCCCCTAATGTTTTTTAGTGCTAAGTTAACCACAACATTAGCAGGGCATAATTAATTATGTTGCTCCTGGTCCTACATTTCCTAAAAAAATATATTAAAAAAACAACTTAAAGCCTTGTCCAGCTGTTTACTAACATACTGTACTGTTCATGTATAAATAACCTTTACTGCTAATGAATATCGGCTCCAAATATCAATTATCGGCCTCCTTGACTCTTAATTAGGTGTGCACAAAAAATCGATTCAAATCAGAATTGCTACTCTTATTCATCCCGATTCTAAATCTATTCATGACTTTCAAAAATCGATTAAAAAAACAAAACATAAAAATGAAAAAAGAACAATTTAAATACTATTTTTTTTTACAAGAATCTTTAAAAAAATATGTTTTTAGGCAATCTCCATTCAACTAGAAGGAGCTTTTCTAACCTACAACCTTTCAAAAAAGGGTCATTAGAATAATACACAAAGTGTGCTACTATGAACATACCAATCCATTATTTATAAGTTCTAATGTGTTAAAATTTTCAGATATTGTGTTTTTAAAAACAATGGAAATTATGTTTCGAGTAAAGAACAACAGCCTTCCAGCTTGTATTCTTAGGTTATTTCAATTAAGAGGAGAAAACTATAATTTACGGGGGATATTGGTTTTCGAAATATGTAAAGCAAGAACGAATACAAATGTATTTCAGTTTTAGGAGTTAAATGGTGGAACAAGCTCAGTGATGAGTTGAAGACATGTACTTCTTTGTTAAGGTTTAAGAAAACATTGAAAGGTGAAATAATTGAAAATTATATTCATGTATAAATAACCTTTACTGCTAATGAATATCGGCTCCAAATATCAATTATCGGCCTCCTTGACTCTTAATTAGGTGTGCACAAAAAATCGATTCAAATCAGAATTGCTACTCTTATTCATCCCGATTCTAAATCTATTCATGACTTTCAAAAATCGATTAAAAAAACAAAACATAAAAATGAAAAAAGAACAATTTAATTACTATTTTTTTTATAAGAATGTTTAAAAAAATATGTTTTTAGGCCATCTCCATTCAACTAGAAGGAGCTTTTCTAACCTACAACCTTTTTTGAAAAAATGTCATTATAATTATTTTACCAAATCATAGATTGCGAGAATCAGTTTGAATCGAGAATCGTGCTGAATCAAGTTGCCACCCAAGAAATCTGCATCGGGTCGATTTGTTAGGTGCCCAAAGATTCACACCTCTTAGTCGTATCGGCCTTGAAAAAAACATATCGGTCAATCTATAAATAAAAAAAAGTGTCCTATAAATCCAGCAGAGTTTACCAGATAATTCACTCAATATTTTCCAGCAGCAAGGTGCTTTGAGAAATTTTGTGACTGCATTTTCTAACCCCAACTTCCTCAAATAGGGGGGAATTACTGTACTGTAATAAAAATGATGTGCTCAGTTTTGTAAGATACTGTATAATTAACGCCTCAGTAGTTACACGTGTATGTTTGATATTGGTTTATTGTCATATCCCCTATTACAGGCGACTTCGGAGGTGGGCAGTGCCGGCTTATATTTGGAAGACTACTTTGAGGAGCAGCTGAGGCTTGTGTATTCCGACAAGATTTTCCCTGGTGGAAGAGAAGAGGACATGATCCCACCGCTAGAGGATGAAATCGACGAGGAAGATGAGCAGGAGCCAATGGAGTTAGGCGCGCCCCACCCGGAGGACTCAAACGCGACCAGTCCCCCTGAGAATACAACCCCCACTGCGGAGGAGAGCAAGGCTCCTCCTGAGGAAGCAGAATTGGAGACGTTAAAAACCAAGGAGCAGGCGACTGATATGAGCGAAATAAGGACGGGCACGGCGGGACACAAACCACCTGCAGAGAATGTCAAGCAGGAGAAGGAAATGCCTTCTGAAGAAGCCGAAGGCAGCTCAGGACAGGAAGCCAGCCCGGAGAGCACAGAGGAACATTTACCAGAAGAATCAGTTAAAGGCCAGGAAAGCACCGAGAAACCTTTACCAGAAGAATCTGTTGTACACCAGGAGAGCACAGAGGAACATTTACTAGAAAAATCAGTTAAAGGCCAGGAGAGCATGGATGAAAATTTCCTAGAAGAATCAGTTAAAGGCCAGGAGAGCATGGATGAAAATTTCCTAGAAGAATCAGTTAAAGGCCAGGAGAGCATGGATGAAAATTTCCTAGAAGAATCAGTTAAAGGCCAGGAGAGCATGGATGAAAATTTCCTAGAAGAATCAGTTAAAGGCCAGGAGAGCATGGAGGAAAGTTTACTAGAAGAATCAGTTAAAGGCCAGGAGAGCATGGATGAAAATTTACTAGTAGAATCAGTTAAAGGCCAGGAGAGCATGGAGGAAAGTTTACTAGAAGAATCAGTTAAAGGCCAGGAGAGCATGGAGGAAAGTTTACTAGAAGAATCAGTTAAAGGCCAGGAGAGCATGGAGGAAAGTTTACTAGAAGAATCAGTTAAAGGCCAGGAGAGCATGGAGGAAAACTTACTAGAAGAATTAGTTAAAGGCCAGGAGAGCATGGAGGAAAATTTACTAGAAGAATTAGTTAAAAGCCAGGAGAGCATGGAGGAAAATTTACTAGAAGAATTAGTTAAAAGCCAGGAGAGCACAAAGGAAAATTTACCAGAAGAATCAGTTATAGGCCAGGAAAGCAAAGAAGAAAATTCACCAGAAGAATTAGTTGAACATCAGGAAAGCACAGAAGAAAATGTACGAGAAGAATCAGTTAAAGGCCAGGAGAGCAAAAAGGGAAATTCACCAGAAGAATCAGTTGAACATCAGGAAAGCACAGAGGAAAAATTACCAGAAGAATTAGTGAAAGGCCAGGAGAGCACAGAGGGAAATTTACCAGAAGAATTAGTTAAATGCCTGGAGAGCACAGAGGGAAATTTACCCGAAGAAACGGATTGCACCAGAGAAGAGGCAGTGTAGAAAAAGACAGTCTTCCACTTAATAGGAAACTAGTGAATGCGTTATTTAACACTCATCCTTGCTGGAGATGCACATCGGAGCAATTGAGATTTTTACAGGGTGGACACTTTTAATATTTTACTATAAAGGATGACACAATACACTAAGACATGACGGTACCTCCCTTAACAGTATATTGTATTTCCACAAACCACAACTACGGTATATATTCCTTCATCGTGCATGATAATTCCTTTTCTTCTGTTTCATGCACATATCCTCTGGACTTTATTGTTTTGATGCAATGGAACTGTGATTGTGTGCAAGGAGACACTGAATGCATCGTGTACAGAACACAAGCAATCCCCTTTTCCAAGAAAAACAAGTCTTATCTTTTTTTTGTTTTGTTCCTGTTTTAATTATTCAGGGGAACATTTCTCTGTAGGCGTCTTCATTATCAGCTGCTGATAATTCCGAGACGTGACGATCAGTCTTGTTCATTTCAATGTCCTTGTACTACATGATGTAAGGCAACGGGAAATAATCTGTATTTTTTTAAAAACATCATTTGAATAATGATTTCTGATAAATTCATTAACTTATTTGGTTTTCTGTGAGGGGATGCCCCTTAATGATGGTGTATTTAATGCAATTTATATATCTATAAAAAAGTAGTGATGGCAAAACAGACCATTTGAATGTTTTATTGGAAACAAAAATGATATGAAATACCCAAGAAAATTAATGGAATGATTTACGTTTACGTTTTTTTTTTAAATAATGTTTTAAACGTGTCAAAAACGGAGCTCCTAAAAAAAACAAAAAAAAGGTGATGACATCACGTTCCACCCCCCTTCCCAAGACCAGCAGGCAGGCGGGTCCTGTCCTTCCTTGCGGAGCTCTGTGGAGTAGACACACAGCCGAATACGTCCGTGGAACAACTCCCTGCGTCATGTCACCGTGGATTCTATTTGTATTTAACATTTGCGCCGTGCTGCATGTCAACGGTAGGACCGCATTCCTTGTTTATAATAACTCGCTTCAGGTGTGTGTGCATTTTTCTCCAACTTTGAATGCTTCCATTCCTTTCTCCAGCCTTTCTAGCGACCACCCCGTCCACCAATGCACAGATGCTCTACAGGTGCTGCGAGAATGGCAAGCAAAAAGCCCTGAGCATACAAATCTGCACAGACCTCCCTCACATCGCCAACTCCCACATGTGCAGGTAAGCGAGGCAACACCTGGTTTCTATGCATCAACCTTTGTCACCTGGAGGCTTGCGGCTCCAGCAGCCAAAGAGCGCTCACCCACTGTTTTCATTGCTTTTGAGCACCCTTTTCTTGTATTATCTGCACAATGGAAAAAGTTATTGATACAGTAGATGCATAATTCCAATGTACAGAATTAATGTATGAAATACACCCAACCCTTAACTGTCACTCTTGAGTAGTAAGTGCAACATTTGTTAAGTGGCCCCCTGGAGCCCTTAAATGCCCCCCTTTGCTGTAAAAACACCTGGTCCACACATGGGGGTCAGAAATAAACCTTTAAAGAATGTTGCAATTTGTTAACCCATCACCAGCATTCACCAATATAGAATTAAAGCCGTGGCATTGCCTAAAATAATGGTGTCCAAAGTGCGGCCCGGGGGGCCAATTTCGGCCCGCAACTCGTCCTTTATCGACTCTCGGCTGATCATAAAGATGAACTTAATTCATTATTATCTAGATCAGGGGTCACCAACCTTTTTGAAACCAAGAGCTACTTCTTGGGTACTGATTAATGCGAAGGGCTACCTGTTTGATACACACTTAAATAAATTGCCAGAAATAGCCAATTTACTCAATTTACCTTTAACTCTATGTTATTATTAATAATTAATGATATTTACACTTAATTGAACGGTTTAAAAGAGGAGAAAACACGAAAAAAATGACAATTAAATTTTGAAACATAGTTTATCTTCAATTTCGACTCTTTAAAATTCAAAATTCAAGAGAAAAAAAGAAGAGAAAAACTAGCTAATTCGAATCTTTTTGAAAAAATAAAAAAAATAATTTATGGAACATCATTAGTAATTTTTCCTGATTAAGATTAGTTTTAGAATTTTGATGACATGTTTTAAATAGGTTAAAATCCAATCTACACTTTGTTAGAATATATAACAAATTAAACCAAGCTATATTTCTAACAAAGACAAATCATTATTTCTTCTAGATTTTCCAGAACAAAAATTTTAAAAGAAATTCAAAAGACTTTGAAATAAGATTTAAATTTGATTCTACAGATTTTCTAGATTTGCCAGAATAATTTTTTTGAATTTTAATCATAAGTTTGAAGAAATATTTCACAAATATTCTTCGTCGAAAAAACAGAAGCTAAAATGAAGAATTA